>NW_027364371.1:0-246365 GCF_046119375.1 Phyllobates terribilis
TGTTTGTGCATTTACAATATTCATTGATTTTTGCCATTGAAAAACATCCAGAAATGATTGAAGGTACTGACTGAATGAAAGGAGCTGGCATCTCACTCTCTTTGAATCTTCTTTATCATGCTAAGAGGAGCAGGAAAAAGCAAAAAATTTCAGAATTGCACTTTGCAATGCGGAGAAATTACTGTTTGTGCATTTACAATATTCATTGATTTTTGCCATTGAAAAACGTCCAGAAATGATTGAAGCTACTGACTGAATGAAAGGAGCTGGCATCTCACTCTCTTTGAATCTTCTTTATCATGCTAAGAGGAGCAGGAAAAAGCAAAAAATTTCAGAATTGCACCTTGCAATGCGGAGAAATTACAGTTTGTGCATTTACAATATTCATTGATTTTTGCCATTGAAAAACATCCAGAAATGATTGAAGCTACTGACTGAATGAAAGGAGCTGGCATCTCACTCTCTTTGAATCTTCTTTATCATGCTAAGAGGAGCAGGAAAAAGCAAAAAATTTCAGAATTGCACCTTGCAATGCGGAGAAATTACTGTTTGTGCATTTACAATATTCATTGATTTTTGCCATTGAAAAACGTCCAGAAATGATTGAAGCTACTGACTGAATGAAAGGAGCTGGCATCTCACTCTCTTTGAATCTTCTTTATCATGCTAAGAGGAGCAGGAAAAAGCAAAAAATTTCAGAATTGCACCTTGCAATGCGGAGAAATTACTGTTTGTGCATTTACAATATTCATTGATTTTTGCCATTGAAAAACATCATGTTATTCATATACCAGAAATGATAGAAGCTACTGACTGAATGAAAGGAGCTGGCATCTTACTCTCTTTGAATCTTCTTTGTCATGCTAAGAGGAGCAGGAAAAAGCAAAAAATTTCAGAATTGCACCTTGCAATGCGGAGAAATTACTGTTTGTGCATTTACAATATTCATTGATTTTTGCCATTGAAAAACGTCCAGAAATGATTGAAGCTACTGACTGAATGAAAGGAGCTGGCATCTCACTCTCTTTGAATCTTCTTTATCATGCTAAGAGGAGCAGGAAAAAGCAAAAAATTTCAGAATTGCACCTTGCAATGCGGAGAAATTACTGTTTGTGCATTTACAATATTCATTGATTTTTGCCATTGAAAAACATCTTGTTATTCATATACCAGAAATGTTTGAAGCTACTGACTGAATGAAAGGAGCTGGCATCTCACTCTCTTTGAATCTTCTTTATCATGCTTAGAGGAGCAGGAAAAAGCAAAAAATTTCAGAATTGCACCTTGCAATGTGGAGAAATTACTGTTTGTGCATTTACAATATTCATTGATTTTTACCATTGAAAAACGTCCAGAAATGATTGAAGCTACTGACTGAATGAAAGTAGCTGGCATCTCACTCTCTTTGAATCTTCTTTATCATGCTAAGAGGAGCAGGAAAAAGCAAAAAATTTCAGAATTGCACCTTGCAATCCAGAGAAATTACTGTTTGTGCATTTACAATATTCATTGATTTTTGCCATTGAAAAACATCATGTTATTCATATACCAGAAATGTTTGAAGCTACTGACTGAATGAAAGGAGCTGGCATCTCACTCTCTTTGAATCTTCTTTATCATGCTAAGAGGAGCAGGAAAAAGCAAAAAATTTCAGAATTGCACCTTGCAATGTGGAGAAATTACTGTTTGTGCATTTACAATATTCATTGATTTTTACCATTGAAAAACGTCCAGAAATGATTGAAGCTACTGACTGAATGAAAGTAGCTGGCATCTCACTCTCTTTGAATCTTCTTTATCATGCTAAGAGGAGCAGGAAAAAGCAAAAAATTTCAGACTTGCACCTTGCAATGCGGAGAAATTACTGTTTGTGCATTTACAATATTCATTGATTTTTGCCATTGAAAAACATCATGTTATTCATATACCAGAAATGTTTGAAGCTACTGACTGAATGAAAGGAGCTGGCATCTCACTCTCTTTGAATCTTCTTTATCATGCTAAGAGGAGCAGGAAAAAGCAAAAAATTTCAGAATTGCACCTTGCAATGCGGAGAAATTACTGTTTGTGCATTTACAATATTCATTGGTTTTTGCCATTGAAAAACGTCCAGAAATGATTGAAGCTACTGACTGAATGAAAGGAGCTGGCATCTCACTCTCTTTGAATCTTGTTTATCATGCTAAGAGGAGCAGGAAAAAGCAAAAAATTTCAGAATTGCACCTTGCAATGCGGAGAAATTACTGTTTGTGCATTTACAATATTCATTGATTTTTGCCATTGAAAAACGTCCAGAAATGATTGAAGCTACTGACTGAATGAAAGGAGCTGGCATCTCACTCTCTTTGAATCTTCTTTATCATGCTAAGAGGAGCAGGAAAAAGCAAAAAATTTCAGAATTGCACCTTGCAATGCGGAGAAATTACTGTTTGTGCATTTACAATATTCATTGATTTTTGCCATTGAAAAACATCATGTTATTCATATACCAGAAATGATTGAAGCTACTGACTGAATGAAAGGAGCTGGCATCTCACTCTCTTTGAATCTTCTTTATCATGCTAAGAGGAGCAGGAAAAAGCAAAAAATTTCAGAATTGCACCTTGCAATGCGGAGAAATTACTGTTTGTGCATTTACAATATTCATTGATTTTTGCCATTGAAAAACGTCCAGAAATGTTTGAAGCTACTGACTGAATGAAAGGAGCTGGCATCTCACTCTCTTTGAATCTTCTTTATCATGCTAGGATTAGCAGGAAAAAGCAAAAAATTTCAGAATTGCACCTTGCAATGTGGAGATATTACTGTTTGTGCATTTACAATATTCATTGATTTTTGCCATTGAAAAACGTCCAGAAATGTTTGAAGCTACTGACTGAATGAAAGGAGCTGGCATCTCACTCTCTTTGAATCTTCTTTATCATGCTAGGAGTAGCAGGAAAAAGCAAAAAATTTCAGAATTGCACCTTGCAATGTGGAGATATTACTGTTTGTGCATTTACAATATTCATTGATTTTTGCCATTGAAAAACGTCCAGAAATGTTTGAAGCTACTGACTGAATGAAAGGAGCTGGCATCTCACTCTCTTTGAATCTTCTTTATCATGCTAGGATTAGCAGGAAAAAGCAAAAAATTTCAGAATTGCACCTTGCAATGTGGAGATATTACTGTTTGTGCATTTACAATATTCATTGATTTTTGCCATTGAAAAACATCATGTTATTCATATACCAGAAATGTTTGAAGCTACTGACTGAATGAAAGGAGCTGACATCTCACTCTCTTTGAATCTTCTTTATCATGCTAGGATTAGCAGGAAAAAGCAAAAAATTTCAGAATTGCACCTTGCAATGTGGAGATATTACTGTTTGTGCATTTATAATATTCATTGATTTTTGCCATTGAAAAACGTCCAGAAATGTTTGAAGCTACTGACTGAATGAAAGGAGCTGGCATCTCACTCTATTTGAATCTTCTTTATCATCCTAGGATTAGCAGGAAAAAGCAAAAAATTTCAGCATTGCACCTTGCAATGTGGAGATATTACTGTTTGTGCATTTACAATATTCATTGATTTTTGCCATTGAAAAACATCCAGAAATGTTTATACCAGAAATGTTTGAAGCTACTGACTGAATGAAAGGAGCTGGCATCTCACTCTCTTTGAATCTTCTTTATCATGCTAAGAGGAGCAGGAAAAAGCAAAAAATTTCAGAATTGCACTTTGCAATGCGGAGAAATTACTGTTTGTGCATTTACAATATTCATTGATTTTTGCCATTGAAAAACGTCCAGAAATGACTGAAGCTACTGACTGAATGAAAGGAGCTGGCATCTCACTCTCTTTGAATCTTCTTTATCATGCTAAGAGGAGCAGGAAAAAGCAAAAAATTTCAGAATTGCATCTTGCAATGCGGAGAAATTACTGTTTGTGCATTTACAATATTCATTGATTTTTGCCATTGAAAAACGTCCAGAAATGATTGAAGCTACTGACTGAATGAAAGGAGCTGGCATCTCACTCTCTTTGAATCTTCTTTATCATGCTAAGAGGAGCAGGAAAAAGCAAAAAATTTCAGAATTGCACCTTGCAATGCGGAGAAATTACTGTTTGTGCATTTACAATATTCATTGATTTTTGCCATTGAAAAACATCATGTTATTCATATACCAGAAATGATTGAAGCTACTGACTGAATGAAAGGAGCTGGCATCTCACTCTCTTTGAATCTTCTTTATCATGCTAAGAGGAGCAGGAAAAAGCAAAAAATTTCAGAATTGCACCTTGCAATGCGGAGAAATTACTGTTTGTGCATTTACAATATTCATTGATTTTTGCCATTGAAAAACATCCAGAAATGATTGAAGCTACTGACTGAATGAAAGGAGCTGGCATCTCACTCTCTTTGAATCTTCTTTATCATGCTAAGAGGAGCAGGAAAAAGCAAAAAATTTCAGAATTGCACCTTGCAATGCGGAGAAATTACTGTTTGTGCATTTACAATATTCATTGATTTTTGCCATTGAAAAACGTCCAGAAATGATTGAAGCTACTGACTGAATGAAAGGAGCTGGCATCTCACTCTCTTTGAATCTTCTTTATCATGCTAAGAGGAGCAGGAAAAAGCAAAAAATTTCAGAATTGCATCTTGCAATGCGGAGAAATTACTGTTTGTGCATTTACAATATTCATTGATTTTTGCCATTGAAAAACGTCCAGAAATGATTGAAGCTACTGACTGAATGAAAGGAGCTGGCATCTCACTCTCTTTGAATCTTCTTTATCATGCTAAGAGGAGCAGGAAAAAGCAAAAAATTTCAGAATTGCACCTTGCAATGCGGAGAAATTACTGTTTGTGCATTTACAATATTCATTGATTTTTGCCATTGAAAAACATCATGTTATTCATATACCAGAAATGATTGAAGCTACTGACTGAATGAAAGGAGCTGGCATCTCACTCTCTTTGAATCTTCTTTATCATGCTAAGAGGAGCAGGAAAAAGCAAAAAATTTCAGAATTGCACCTTGCAATGCGGAGAAATTACTGTTTGTGCATTTACAATATTCATTGATTTTTGCCATTGAAAAACATCCAGAAATGATTGAAGCTACTGACTGAATGAAAGGAGCTGGCATCTCACTCTCTTTGAATCTTCTTTATCATGCTAAGAGGAGCAGGAAAAAGCAAAAAATTTCAGAATTGCACCTTGCAATGCGGAGAAATTACTGTTTGTGCATTTACAATATTCATTGATTTTTGCCATTGAAAAACGTCCAGAAATGATTGAAGCTACTGACTGAATGAAAGGAGCTGGCATCTCACTCTCTTTGAATCTTCTTTATCATGCTAGGATTAGCAGGAAAAAGCAAAAAATTTCAGAATTGCACCTTGCAATGTGGAGATATTACTGTTTGTGCATTTACAATATTCATTGAATTTTGCCATTGAAAAACGTCCAGAAATGTTTGAAGCTACTGACTGAATGAAAGGAGCTGGCATCTCACTCTATTTGAATCTTCTTTATCATGCTAGGATTAGCAGGAAAAAGCAAAAAATTTCAGAATTGCACCTTGCAATGTGGAGATATTACTGTTTGTGCATTTACAATATTCATTGATTTTTGCCATTGAAAAACGTCCAGAAATGATTGAAGCTACTGACTGAATGAAAGGAGCTGGCATCTCACTCTCTTTGAATCTTCTTTATCATGCTAAGAGGAGCAGGAAAAAGCAAAAAATTTCAGAATTGCATCTTGCAATGCGGAGAAATTACTGTTTGTGCATTTACAATATTCATTGATTTTTGCCATTGAAAAACGTCCAGAAATGATTGAAGCTACTGACTGAATGAAAGGAGCTGGCATCTCACTCTCTTTGAATCTTCTTTATCATGCTAAGAGGAGCAGGAAAAAGCAAAAAATTTCAGAATTGCACCTTGCAATGCGGAGAAATTACTGTTTGTGCATTTACAATATTCATTGATTTTTGCCATTGAAAAACATCATGTTATTCATATACCAGAAATGATTGAAGCTACTGACTGAATGAAAGGAGCTGGCATCTCACTCTCTTTGAATCTTCTTTATCATGCTAAGAGGAGCAGGAAAAAGCAAAAAATTTCAGAATTGCACCTTGCAATGCGGAGAAATTACTGTTTGTGCATTTACAATATTCATTGATTTTTGCCATTGAAAAACATCCAGAAATGATTGAAGCTACTGACTGAATGAAAGGAGCTGGCATCTCACTCTCTTTGAATCTTCTTTATCATGCTAAGAGGAGCAGGAAAAAGCAAAAAATTTCAGAATTGCACCTTGCAATGCGGAGAAATTACTGTTTGTGCATTTACAATATTCATTGATTTTTGCCATTGAAAAACGTCCAGAAATGATTGAAGCTACTGACTGAATGAAAGGAGCTGGCATCTCACTCTCTTTGAATCTTCTTTATCATGCTAGGATTAGCAGGAAAAAGCAAAAAATTTCAGAATTGCACCTTGCAATGTGGAGATATTACTGTTTGTGCATTTACAATATTCATTGAATTTTGCCATTGAAAAACGTCCAGAAATGTTTGAAGCTACTGACTGAATGAAAGGAGCTGGCATCTCACTCTATTTGAATCTTCTTTATCATGCTAGGATTAGCAGGAAAAAGCAAAAAATTTCAGAATTGCACCTTGCAATGTGGAGATATTACTGTTTGTGCATTTACAATATTCATTGATTTTTGCCATTGAAAAACGTCCAGAAATGTTTATACCAGAAATGTTTGAAGCTACTGACTGAATGAAAGGAGCTGGCATCTCACTCTCTTTGAATCTTCTTTATCATGCTAAGAGGAGCAGGAAAAAGCAAAAAATTTCAGAATTGCACCTTGCAATGCGGAGAAATTACTTTTTGTGCATTTACAATATTCATTGATTTTTGCCATTGAAAAATGTCCAGAAATGACTGAAGCTACTGACTGAATGAAAGGAGCTGGCATCTCACTCTCTTTGAATCTTCTTTACCATGCTAAGAGGAGCAGGAAAAAGCAAAAAAATTCAGAATTGCACCTTGCAATGCGGAGAAATTACTTTTTGTGCATTTACAATATTCATTGATTTTTGCCATTGAAAAATGTCCAGAAATGACTGAAGCTACTGACTGAATGAAAGGAGCTGGCATCTCACTCTCTTTGAATCTTCTTTACAATGCTAAGAGGAGCAGGAAAAAGCAAAAAAATTCAGAATTGCACCTTGCAATGCGGAGAAATTACTGTTTGTGCATTTACAATATTCATTGATTTTTGCCATTGAAAAACGTCCAGAAATGATTGAAGCTACTGACTGAATGAAAGGAGCTGGCATCTCACTCTCTTTGAATCTTCTTTATCATGCTAGGAGTAGCAGGAAAAAGCAAAAAATTTCAGAATTGCACCTTGCAATGTGGAGATATTACTGTTTGTGCATTTACAATATTCATTGATTTTTGCCATTGAAAAACGTCCAGAAATGTTTGAAGCTACTGACTGAATGAAAGGAGCTGGCATCTCACTCTCTTTGAATCTTCTTGATCATGCTAGGATTAGCAGGAAAAAGCAAAAAATTTCAGAATTGCACCTTGCAATGTGGAGATATTACTGTTTGTGCATTTACAATATTCATTGATTTTTGCCATTGAAAAACATCATGTTATTCATATACCAGAAATGTTTGAAGCTACTGACTGAATGAAAGGAGCTGACATCTCACTCTCTTTGAATCTTCTTTATCATGCTAGGATTAGCAGGAAAAAGCAAAAAATTTCAGAATTGCACCTTGCAATGTGGAGATATTACTGTTTGTGCATTTACAATATTCATTGATTTTTGCCAATGAAAAACGTCCAGAAATGTTTGAAGCTACTGACTGAATGAAAGGAGCTGGCATCTCACTCTATTTGAATCTTCTTTATCATGCTAGGATTAGCAGGAAAAAGCAAAAAATTTCAGCATTGCACCTTGCAATGTGGAGATATTACTGTTTGTGCATTTACAATATTCATTGATTTTTGCCATTGAAAAACGTCCAGAAATGTTTATACCAGAAATGTTTGAAGCTACTGACTGAAAGAAAGGAGCTGGCATCTCACTCTCTTTGAATCTTCTTTATCATGCTAAGAGGAGCAGGAAAAAGCAAAAAATTTCAGAATTGCACCTTGCAATGCGGAGAAATTACTGTTTGTGCATTTACAATATTCATTGATTTTTGCCATTGAAAAACGTCCAGAAATGACTGAAGCTACTGACTGAATGAAAGGAGCTGGCATCTCACTCTCTTTGAATCTTCTTTATCATGCTAAGAGGAGCAGGAAAAACCAAAAAATTTCAGAATTGCATCTTGCAATGCGGAGAAATTACTGTTTGTGCATTTACAATATTCATTGATTTTTGCCATTGAAAAACGTCCAGAAATGATTGAAGCTACTGACTGAATGAAAGGAGCTGGCATCTCACTCTCTTTGAATCTTCTTTATCATGCTAAGAGGAGCAGGAAAAAGCAAAAAATTTCAGAATTGCACCTTGCAATGCGGAGAAATTACTGTTTGTGCATTTACAATATTCATTGATTTTTGCCATTGAAAAACATCATGTTATTCATATACCAGAAATGATTGAAGCTACTGACTGAATGAAAGGAGCTGGCATCTCACTCTCTTTGAATCTTCTTTATCATGCTAAGAGGAGCAGGAAAAAGCAAAAAATTTCAGAATTGCACCTTGCAATGCGGAGAAATTACTGTTTGTGCATTTACAATATTCATTGATTTTTGCCATTGAAAAACGTCCAGAAATGATTGAAGCTACTGACTGAATGAAAGGAGCTGGCATCTCACTCTCTTTGAATCTTCTTTATCATGCTAAGAGGAGCAGGAAAAAGCAAAAAATTTCAGAATTGCACCTTGCAATGCGGAGAAATTACTGTTTGTGCATTTACAATATTCATTGATTTTTGCCATTGAAAAACGTCCAGAAATGATTGAAGCTACTGACTGAATGAAAGGAGCTGGCATCTCACTCTCTTTGAATCTTCTTTATCATGCTAGGATTAGCAGGAAAAAGCAAAAAAATTCAGAATTGCACCTGGCAATGTGGAGAAATTACTGTTTGTGCATTTACAATATTCATTGAATTTTGCCATTGAAAAACGTCCAGAAATGTTTGAAGCTACTGACTGAATGAAAGGAGCTGGCATCTCACTCTATTTGAATCTTCTTTATCATGCTAGGATTAGCAGGAAAAAGCAAAAAATTTCAGAATTGCACCTTGCCATGTGGAGATATTACTGTTTGTGCATTTACAATATTCATTGATTTTTGCCATTGAAAAACGTCCAGAAATGTTTATACCAGAAATGTTTGAAGCTACTGACTGAATGAAAGGAGCTGGCATCTCACTCTCTTTGAATCTTCTTTATCATGCTAAGAGGAGCAGGAAAAAGCAAAAAATTTCAGAATTGCACCTTGCAATGCGGAGAAATTACTGTTTGTGCATTTACAATATTCATTGATTTTTGCCATTGAAAAACGTCCAGAAATGACTGAAGCTACTGACTGAATGAAAGGAGCTGGCATCTCACTCTCTTTGAATCTTCTTTATCATGCTAAGAGGAGCAGGAAAAAGCAAAAAATTTCAGAATTGCACCTTGCAATGCGGAGAAATTACAGTTTGTGCATTTACAATATTCATTGATTTTTGCCATTGAAAAACGTCCAGAAATGATTGAAGCTACTGACTGAATGAAAGGAGCTGGCATCTCACTCTCTTTGAATCTTCTTTATCATGCTAAGAGGAGCAGGAAAAAGCAAAAAATTTCAGAATTGCACCTTGCAATGCGGAGAAATTACTGTTTGTGCATTTACAATATTCATTGATTTTTGCCATTGAAAAACGTCCAGAAATGATTGAAGCTACTGACTGAATGAAAGGAGCTGGCATCTCACTCTCTTTGAATCTTCTTTATCATGCTAGGATTAGCAGGAAAAAGCAAAAAAATTCAGAATTGCACCTGGCAATGTGGAGATATTACTGTTTGTGCATTTACAATATTCATTGAATTTTGCCATTGAAAAACGTCCAGAAATGTTTGAAGCTACTGACTGAATGAAAGGAGCTGGCATCTCACTCTATTTGAATCTTCTTTATCATGCTAGGATTAGCAGGAAAAAGCAAAAAATTTCAGAATTGCACCTTGCCATGTGGAGATATTACTGTTTGTGCATTTACAATATTCATTGATTTTTGCCATTGAAAAACGTCCAGAAATGTTTATACCAGAAATGTTTGAAGCTACTGACTGAATGAAAGGAGCTGGCATCTCACTCTCTTTGAATCTTCTTTATCATGCTAAGAGGAGCAGGAAAAAGCAAAAAATTTCAGAATTGCACCTTGCAATGCGGAGAAATTACTGTTTGTGCATTTACAATATTCATTGATTTTTGCCATTGAAAAATGTCCAGAAATGACTGAAGCTACTGACTGAATGAAAGGAGCTGGCATCTCACTCTCTTTGAATCTTCTTTATCATGCTAAGAGGAGCAGGAAAAAGCAAAAAATTTCAGAATTGCACCTTGCAATGCGGAGAAATTACAGTTTGTGCATTTACAATATTCATTGATTTTTGCCATTGAAAAACGTCCAGAAATGATTGAAGCTACTGACTGAATGAAAGGAGCTGGCATCTCACTCTCTTTGAATCTTCTTTATCATGCTAAGAGGAGCAGGAAAAAGCAAAAAATTTCAGAATTGCACCTTGCAATGCGGAGAAATTACTGTTTGTGCATTTACAATATTCATTGATTTTTGCCATTGAAAAACATCATGTTATTCATATACCAGAAATGATTGAAGCTACTGACTGAATGAAAGGAGCTGGCATCTCACTCTCTTTGAATCTTCTTTATCATGCTAAGAGAAGCAGGAAAAAGCAAAAAATTTCAGAATTGCACCTTGCAATGCGGAGAAATTACTGTTTGTGCATTTACAATATTCATTGATTTTTGCCATTGAAAAACGTCCAGAAATGATTGAAGCTACTGACTGAATGAAAGGAGCTGGCATCTCACTCTCTTTGAATCTTCTTTATCATGCTAAGAGGAGCAGGAAAAAGCAAAAAATTTCAGAATTGCACCTTGCAATGCGGAGAAATTACTGTTTGTGCATTTACAATATTCATTGATTTTTGCCATTGAAAAACATCATGTTATTCATATACCAGAAATGATTGAAGCTACTGACTGAATGAAAGGAGCTGGCATCTCACTCTCTTTGAATCTTCTTTATCATGCTAAGAGGAGCAGGAAAAAGCAAAAAATTTCAGAATTGCACCTTGCAATGCGGAGAAATTACTGTTTGTGCATTTACAATATTCATTGATTTTTGCCATTGAAAAACGTCCAGAAATGACTGAAGCTACTGACTGAATGAAAGGAGCTTGCATCTCACTCTCTTTGAATCTTCTTTATCATGCTAAGAGGAGCAGGAAAAAGCAAAAAATTTCAGAATTGCACCTTGCAATGCGGAGAAATTACAGTTTGTGCATTTACAATATTCATTGATTTTTGCCATTGAAAAACGTCCAGAAATGATTGAAGCTACTGACTGAATGAAAGGAGCTGGCATCTCACTCTCTTTGAATCTTCTTTATCATGCTAAGAGGAGCAGGAAAAAGCAAAAAATTTCAGAATTGCACCTTGCAATGCGGAGAAATTACTGTTTGTGCATTTACAATATTCATTGATTTTTGCCATTGAAAAACATCATGTTATTCATATACCAGAAATGATTGAAGCTACTGACTGAATGAAAGGAGCTGGCATCTCACTCTCTTTGAATCTTCTTTATCATGCTAAGAGGAGCAGGAAAAAGCAAAAAATTTCAGAATTGCACCTTGCAATGCGGAGAAATTACTGTTTGTGCATTTACAATATTCATTGATTTTTGCCATTGAAAAACATCCAGAAATGATTGAAGCTACTGACTGAATGAAAGGAGCTGGCATCTCACTCTCTTTGAATCTTCTTTATCATGCTAAGAGGAGCAGGAAAAAGCAAAAAATTTCAGAATTGCATCTTGCAATGCGGAGAAATTACTGTTTGTGCATTTACAATATTCATTGATTTTTGCCATTGAAAAACGTCCAGAAATGATTGAAGCTACTGACTGAATGAAAGGAGCTGGCATCTCACTCTCTTTGAATCTTCTTTATCATGCTAAGAGGAGCAGGAAAAAGCAAAACATTTCAGAATTGCACCTTGCAATGCGGAGAAATTACTGTTTGTGCATTTACAATATTCATTGATTTTTGCCATTGAAAAACGTCCAGAAATGATTGAAGCTACTGACTGAATGAAAGGAGCTGGAATCTCACTCTCTTTGAATCTTCTTTATCATGCTAAGAGGAGCAGGAAAAAGCAAAAAATTTCAGAATTGCAACTTGCAATGCGGAGAAATTACTGTTTGTGCATTTACAATATTCATTGATTTTTGCCATTGAAAAACATCATGTTATTCATATACCAGAAATGATTGAAGCTACTGACTGAATGAAAGGAGCTGGCATCTCACTCTCTTTGAATCTTCTTTATCATGCTAAGAGGAGCAGGAAAAAGCAAAAAATTTCAGAATTGCACCTTGCAATGCGGAGAAATTACTGTTTGTGCATTTACAATATTCATTGATTTTTGCCATTGAAAAACATCATGTTATTCATATACCAGAAATGATTGAAGCTACTGACTGAATGAAAGGAGCTGGCATCTCACTCTCTTTGAATCTTCTTTATCATGCTAAGAGGAGCAGGAAAAAGCAAAAAATTTCAGAATTGCACCTTGCAATGCGGAGAAATTACTGTTTGTGCAGTTACAATATTCATTGATTTTTGCCATTGAAAAACGTCCAGAAATGATTGAAGCTACTGACTGAATGAAAGGAGCTGGCATCTCACTCTCTTTGAATCTTCTTTATCATGCTAAGAGGAGCAGGAAAAAGCAAAAAATTTCAGAATTGCACCTTGCAATGCGGAGAAATTACTGTTTGTGCATTTACAATATTCATTGATTTTTGCCATTGAAAAACGTCCAGAAATGATTGAAGCTACTGACTGAATGAAAGGAGCTGGCATCTCACTCTCTTTGAATCTTCTTTATCATGCTAAGAGGAGCAGGAAAAAGCAAAAAATTTCAGAATTGCACCTTGCAATGCGGAGAAATTACTGTTTGTGCATTTACAATATTCATTGATTTTTGCCATTGAAAAACGTCCAGAAATGATTGAAGCTACTGACTGAATGTAAGGAGCTGGCATCTCACTCTCTTTGAATCTTCTTTATCATGCTAGGATTAGCAGGAAAAAGCAAAAAATTTCAGAATTGCACCTGGCAATGTGGAGATATTACTGTTTGTGCATTTACAATATTCATTGAATTTTGCCATTGAAAAACGTCCAGAAATGTTTGAAGCTACTGACTGAATGAAAGGAGCTGGCATCTCACTCTATTTGAATCTTCTTTATCATGCTAGGATTAGCAGGAAAAAGCAAAAAATTTCAGAATTGCACCTTGCAATGTGGAGATATTACTGTTTGTGCATTTACAATATTCATTGATTTTTGCCATTGAAAAACGTCCAGAAATGTTTATACCAGAAATGTTTGAAGCTACTGACTGAATGAAAGGAGCTGGCATCTCACTCTCTTTGAATCTTCTTTATCATGCTAAGAGGAGCAGGAAAAAGCAAAAAATTTCAGAATTGCACCTTGCAATGCGGAGAAATTACTGTTTGTGCATTTACAATATTCATTGATTTTTGCCATTGAAAAACGTCCAGAAATGACTGAAGCTACTGACTGAATGAAAGGAGCTGGCATCTCACTCTCTTTGAATCTTCTTTATCATGCTAAGAGGAGCAGGAAAAAGCAAAAAATTTCAGAATTGCACCTTGCAATGCGGAGAAATTACAGTTTGTGCATTTACAATATTCATTGATTTTTGCCATTGAAAAACGTCCAGAAATGATTGAAGCTACTGACTGAATGAAAGGAGCTGGCATCTCACTCTCTTTGAATCTTCTTTATCATGCTAAGAGGAGCAGGAAAAAGCAAAAAATTTCAGAATTGCACCTTGCAATGCGGAGAAATTACTGTTTGTGCATTTACAATATTCATTGATTTTTGCCATTGAAAAACATCATGTTATTCATATACCAGAAATGATTGAAGCTACTGACTGAATGAAAGGAGCTGGCATCTCGCTCTCTTTGAATCTTCTTTATCATGCTAAGAGAAGCAGGAAAAAGCAAAAAATTTCAGAATTGCACCTTGCAATGCGGAGAAATTACTGTTTGTGCATTTACAATATTCATTGATTTTTGCCATTGAAAAACGTCCAGAAATGATTGAAGCTACTGACTGAATGATAGGAGCTGGCATCTCACTCTCTTTGAATCTTCTTTATCATGCTAAGAGGAGCAGGAAAAAGCAAAAAATTTCAGAATTGCACCTTGCAATGCGGAGAAATTACTGTTTGTGCATTTACAATATTCATTGATTTTTGCCATTGAAAAACATCATGTTATTCATATACCAGAAATGATTGAAGCTACTGACTAAATGAAAGGAGCTGGCATCTCACTCTCTTTGAATCTTCTTTATCATGCTAAGAGGAGCAGGAAAAAGCAAAAAATTTCAGAATTGCACCTTGCAATGCGGAGAAATTACTGTTTGTGCATTTACAATATTCATTGATTTTTGCCATTGAAAAACGTCCAGAAATGACTGAAGCTACTGACTGAATGAAAGGAGCTTGCATCTCACTCTCTTTGAATCTTCTTTATCATGCTAAGAGGAGCAGGAAAAAGCAAAAAATTTCAGAATTGCACCTTGCAATGCGGAGAAATTACAGTTTGTGCATTTACAATATTCATTGATTTTTGCCATTGAAAAACGTCCAGAAATGATTGAAGCTACTGACTGAATGAAAGGAGCTGGCATCTCACTCTCTTTGAATCTTCTTTATCATGCTAAGAGGAGCAGGAAAAAGCAAAAAATTTCAGAATTGCACCTTGCAATGCGGAGAAATTACTGTTTGTGCATTTACAATATTCATTGATTTTTGCCATTGAAAAACATCATGTTATTCATATACCAGAAATGATTGAAGCTACTGACTGAATGAAAGGAGCTGGCATCTCACTCTCTTTGAATCTTCTTTATCATGCTAAGAGGAGCAGGAAAAAGCAAAAAATTTCAGAATTGCACCTTGCAATGCGGAGAAATTACTGTTTGTGCATTTACAATATTCATTGATTTTTGCCATTGAAAAACGTCCAGAAATGATTGAAGCTACTGACTGAATGAAAGGAGCTGGCATCTCACTCTCTTTGAATCTTCTTTATCATGCTAAGAGGAGCAGGAAAAAGCAAAAAATTTCAGAATTGCATCTTGCAATGCGGAGAAATTACTGTTTGTGCATTTACAATATTCATTGATTTTTGCCATTGAAAAACGTCCAGAAATGATTGAAGCTACTGACTGAATGAAAGGAGCTGGCATCTCACTCTCTTTGAATCTTCTTTATCATGCTAAGAGGAGCAGGAAAAAGCAAAACATTTCAGAATTGCACCTTGCAATGCGGAGAAATTACTGTTTGTGCATTTACAATATTCATTGATTTTTGCCATTGAAAAACGTCCAGAAATGATTGAAGCTACTGACTGAATGAAAGGAGCTGGAATCTCACTCTCTTTGAATCTTCTTTATCATGCTAAGAGGAGCAGGAAAAAGCAAAAAATTTCAGAATTGCAACTTGCAATGCGGAGAAATTACTGTTTGTGCATTTACAATATTCATTGATTTTTGCCATTGAAAAACATCATGTTATTCATATACCAGAAATGATTGAAGCTACTGACTGAATGAAAGGAGCTGGCATCTCACTCTCTTTGAATCTTCTTTATCATGCTAAGAGGAGCAGGAAAAAGCAAAAAATTTCAGAATTGCACCTTGCAATGCGGAGAAATTACTGTTTGTGCATTTACAATATTCATTGATTTTTGCCATTGAAAAACATCATGTTATTCATATACCAGAAATGATTGAAGCTACTGACTGAATGAAAGGAGCTGGCATCTCACTCTCTTTGAATCTTCTTTATCATGCTAAGAGGAGCAGGAAAAAGCATAAAATTTCAGAATTGCACCTTGCAATGCGGAGAAATTACTGTTTGTGCATTTACAATATTCATTGATTTTTGCCATTGAAAAACGTCCAGAAATGATTGAAGCTACTGACTGAATGAAAGGAGCTGGCATCTCACTCTCTTTGAATCTTCTTTATCATGCTAAGAGGAGCAGGAAAAAGCAAAAAATTTCAGAATTGCACCTTGCAATGCGGAGAAATTACTGTTTGTGCATTTACAATATTCATTGATTTTTGCCATTGAAAAATGTCCAGAAATGATTGAAGCTACTGACTGAATGAAAGGAGCTGGCATCTCACTCTCTTTGAATCTTCTTTATCATGCTAAGAGGAGCAGGAAAAAGCAAAAAATTTCAGAATTGCACCTTGCAATGCGGAGAAATTACTGTTTGTGCATTTACAATATTCATTAATTTTTGCCATTGAAAAACATCATGTTATTCATATCCCAGAAATGTTTGAAGCTACTGACTGAATGAAAGAAGCTGGCATCTGACTCTCTTTGAATCTTCTTTATCATGCTAAGAGGAGCAGGAAAAAGCAAAAAATTTCAGAATTGCACCTTGCAATGCGGAGAAATTACTGTTTGTGCATTTACAATATTCATTGATTTTTGCCATTGAAAAACGTCCAGAAATGACTGAAGCTACTGACTGAATGAAAGGAGCTTGCATCTCACTCTCTTTGAATCTTCTTTATCATGCTAAGAGGAGCAGGAAAAAGCAAAAAATTTCAGAATTGCACCTTGCAATGCGGAGAAATTACAGTTTGTGCATTTACAATATTCATTGATTTTTGCCATTGAAAAACGTCCAGAAATGATTGAAGCTACTGACTGAATGAAAGGAGCTGGCATCTCACTCTCTTTGAATCTTCTTTATCATGCTAAGAGGAGCAGGAAAAAGCAAAAAATTTCAGAATTGCACCTTGCAATGCGGAGAAATTACTGTTTGTGCATTTACAATATTCATTGATTTTTGCCATTGAAAAACATCATGTTATTCATATACCAGAAATGATTGAAGCTACTGACTGAATGAAAGGAGCTGGCATCTCACTCTCTTTGAATCTTCTTTATCATGCTAAGAGGAGCAGGAAAAAGCAAAAAATTTCAGAATTGCACCTTGCAATGCGGAGAAATTACTGTTTGTGCATTTACAATATTCATTGATTTTTGCCATTGAAAAACGTCCAGAAATGATTGAAGCTACTGACTGAATGAAAGGAGCTGGCATCTCACTCTCTTTGAATCTTCTTTATCATGCTAAGAGGAGCAGGAAAAAGCAAAAAATTTCAGAATTGCATCTTGCAATGCGGAGAAATTACTGTTTGTGCATTTACAATATTCATTGATTTTTGCCATTGAAAAACGTCCAGAAATGATTGAAGCTACTGACTGAATGAAAGGAGCTGGCATCTCACTCTCTTTGAATCTTCTTTATCATGCTAAGAGGAGCAGGAAAAAGCAAAACATTTCAGAATTGCACCTTGCAATGCGGAGAAATTACTGTTTGTGCATTTACAATATTCATTGATTTTTGCCATTGAAAAACGTCCAGAAATGATTGAAGCTACTGACTGAATGAAAGGAGCTGGAATCTCACTCTCTTTGAATCTTCTTTATCATGCTAAGAGGAGCAGGAAAAAGCAAAAAATTTCAGAATTGCAACTTGCAATGCGGAGAAATTACTGTTTGTGCATTTACAATATTCATTGATTTTTGCCATTGAAAAACATCATGTTATTCATATACCAGAAATGATTGAAGCTACTGACTGAATGAAAGGAGCTGGCATCTCACTCTCTTTGAATCTTCTTTATCATGCTAAGAGGAGCAGGAAAAAGCAAAAAATTTCAGAATTGCACCTTGCAATGCGGAGAAATTACTGTTTGTGCATTTACAATATTCATTGATTTTTGCCATTGAAAAACATCATGTTATTCATATACCAGAAATGATTGAAGCTACTGACTGAATGAAAGGAGCTGGCATCTCACTCTCTTTGAATCTTCTTTATCATGCTAAGAGGAGCAGGAAAAAGCATAAAATTTCAGAATTGCACCTTGCAATGCGGAGAAATTACTGTTTGTGCATTTACAATATTCATTGATTTTTGCCATTGAAAAACGTCCAGAAATGATTGAAGCTACTGACTGAATGAAAGGAGCTGGCATCTCACTCTCTTTGAATCTTCTTTATCATGCTAAGAGGAGCAGGAAAAAGCAAAAAATTTCAGAATTGCACCTTGCAATGCGGAGAAATTACTGTTTGTGCATTTACAATATTCATTGATTTTTGCCATTGAAAAATGTCCAGAAATGATTGAAGCTACTGACTGAATGAAAGGAGCTGGCATCTCACTCTCTTTGAATCTTCTTTATCATGCTAAGAGGAGCAGGAAAAAGCAAAAAATTTCAGAATTGCACCTTGCAATGCGGAGAAATTACTGTTTGTGCATTTACAATATTCATTGATTTTTGCCATTGAAAAACGTCCAGAAATGATTGAAGCTACTGACTGAATGAAAGGAGCTGGCATCTCACTCTCTTTGAATCTTCTTTATCATGCTAAGAGGAGCAGGAAAAAGCAAAAAATTTCAGAATTGCACCTTGCAATGCGGAGAAATTACTGTTTGTGCATTTACAATATTCATTGATTTTTGCCATTGAAAAACATCATGTTATTCATATACCAGAAATGTTTGAAGCTACTGACTGAATGAAAGGAGCTGGCATCTCACTCTCTTTGAATCTTCTTTATCATGCTAAGAGGAGCAGGAAAAAGCAAAAAATTTCAGAATTGCACCTTGCAATGCGGAGAAATTACTGTTTGTGCATTTACAATATTCATTGATTTTTGCCATTGAAAAACATCCAGAAATGATTGAAGCTACTGACTGAATGAAAGGAGCTGGCATCTCATTCTCTTTGAATCTTCTTTATCATGCTAAGAGGAGCAGGAAAATGCAAGAAATTTCAGAATTGCACCTTGCAATGCGGAGAAATTACTGTTTGTGCATTTACAATATTCATTGATTTTTGCCATTGAAAAACATCCAGAAATGATTGAAGCTACTGACTGAATGAAAGGAGCTGGCATCTCACTCTCTTTGAATCTTCTTTATCATGCTAAGAGGAGCAGGAAAAAGCAAAAAATTTCAGAATTGCACCTTGCAATGCGGAGAAATTACTGTTTGTGCATTTACAATATTCATTGATTTTTGCCATTGAAAAACATCATGTTATTCATATACCAGAAATGATTGAAGCTACTGACTGAATGAAAGGAGCTGGCATCTCACTCTCTTTGAATCTTCTTTATCATGCTGAGGAGCAGGAAAAAGCAAAAAAATTCAGAATTGCACCTTGCAATGCGGAGAAATTACTGTTTGTGCATTTACAATATTCATTGATTTTTGCATTGAAAAACGTCCAGAAATGACTGAAGCTACTGACTGAATGAAAGGAGCTGGCATCTCACTCTCTTTGAATCTTCTTTATCATGCTAAGAGGAGCAGGAAAAAGCAAAAAATTTCAGAATTGCATCTTGCAATGCGGAGAAATTACTGTTTGTGCATTTACAATATTCATTGATTTTTGCCATTGAAAAACGTCCAGAAATGATTGAAGCTACTGACTGAATGAAAGGAGCTGGCATCTCACTCTCTTTGAATCTTCTTTATCATGCTAAGAGGAGCAGGAAAAAGCAAAAAATTTCAGAATTGCACCTTGCAATGCGGAGAAATTACTGTTTGTGCATTTACAATATTCATTGATTTTTGCCATTGAAAAACATCATGTTATTCATATACCAGAAATGATTGAAGCTACTGACTGAATGAAAGGAGCTGGCATCTCACTCTCTTTGAATCTTCTTTATCATGCTAAGAGGAGCAGGAAAAAGCAAAAAATTTCAGAATTGCACCTTGCAATGCGGAGAAATTACTGTTTGTGCATTTACAATATTCATTGCTTTTTGCCATTGAAAAACGTCCAGAAATGATTGAAGCTACTGACTGAATGAAAGGAGCTGGCATCTCACTCTCTTTGAATCTTCTTTATCATGCTAAGAGGAGCAGGAAAAAGCAAAAAATTTCAGAATTGCACCTTGCAATGCGGAGAAATTACTGTTTGTGCATTTACAATATTCATTGATTTTTGCCATTGAAAAACGTCCAGAAATGATTGAAGCTACTGACTGAATGAAAGGAGCTGGCATCTCACTCTCTTTGAATCTTCTTTATCATGCTAGGATTAGCAGGAAAAAGCAAAAAATTTCAGAATTGCACCTGGCAATGTGGAGATATTACTGTTTGTGCATTTACAATATTCATTGAATTTTGCCATTGAAAAACGTCCAGAAATGTTTGAAGCTACTGACTGAATGAAAGGAGCTGGCATCTCACTCTATTTGAATCTTCTTTATCATGCTAGGATTAGCAGGAAAAAGCAAAAAATTTCAGAATTGCACCTTGCAATGTGGAGATATTACTGTTTGTGCATTTACAATATTCATTGATTTTTGCCATTGAAAAACGTCCAGAAATGTTTATACCAGAAATGTTTGAAGCTACTGACTGAATGAAAGGAGCTGGCATCTCACTCTCTTTGAATCTTCTTTATCATGCTAAGAGGAGCAGGAAAAAGCAAAAAATTTCAGAATTGCACCTTGCAATGCGGAGAAATTACTGTTTGTGCATTTACAATATTCATTGATTTTTGCCATTGAAAAACGTCCAGAAATGACTGAAGCTACTGACTGAATGAAAGGAGCTGGCATCTCACTCTCTTTGAATCTTCTTTATCATGCTAAGAGGAGCAGGAAAAAGCAAAAAATTTCAGAATTGCACCTTGCAATGCGGAGAAATTACTGTTTGTGCATTTACAATATTCATTGATTTTTGCCATTGAAAAACGTCCAGAAATGATTGAAGCTACTGACTGAATGAAAGGAGCTGGCATCTCACTCTCTTTGAATCTTCTTTATCATGCTAAGAGGAGCAGGAAAAAGCAAAAAATTTCAGAATTGCACCTTGCAATGCGGAGAAATTACTGTTTGTGCATTTACAATATTCATTGATTTTTGCCATTGAAAAACATCATGTTATTCATATACCAGAAATGATTGAAGCTACTGACTGAATGAAAGGAGCTGGCATCTCACTCTCTTTGAATCTTCTTTATCATGCTAAGAGGAGCAGGAAAAAGCAAAAAATTTCAGAATTGCACCTTGCAATGCGGAGAAATTACTGTTTGTGCATTTACAATATTCATTGATTTTTGCCATTGAAAAACGTCCAGAAATGATTGAAGCTACTGACTGAATGAAAGGAGCTGGCATCTCACTCTCTTTGAATCTTTTTTATCATGCTAAGAGGAGTAGGAAAAAGCAAAAAATTTCAGAATTGCATCTTGCAATGCGGAGAAATTACTGTTTGTGCATTTACAATATTCATTGATTTTTGCCATTGAAAAACGTCCAGAAATGATTGAAGCTACTGACTGAATGAAAGGAGCTGGCATCTCACTCTCTTTGAATCTTCTTTATCATGCTAAGAGGAGCAGGAAAAAGCAAAAAGTTTCAGAATTGCACCTTGCAATGCGGAGAAATTACTGTTTGTGCATTTACAATATTCATTGATTTTTGCCATTGAAAAACGTCCAGAAATGATTGAAGCTACTGACTGAATGAAAGGAGCTGGAATCTCACTCTCTTTGAATCTTCTTTATCATGCTAAGAGGAGCAGGAAAAAGCAAAAAATTTCAGAATTGCAACTTGCAATGCGGAGAAATTACTGTTTGTGCATTTACAATATTCATTGATTTTTGCCATTGAAAAACATCATGTTATTCATATACCAGAAATGATTGAAGCTACTGACTGAATGAAAGGAGCTGGCATCTCACTCTCTTTGAATCTTCTTTATCATGCTAAGAGGAGCAGGAAAAAGCAAAAAATTTCAGAATTGCACCTTGCAATGCGGAGAAATTACTGTTTGTGCATTTACAATATTCATTGATTTTTGCCATTGAAAAACGTCCAGAAATGATTGAAGCTACTGACTGAATGAAAGGAGCTGGCATCTCACTCTCTTTGAATCTTCTTTATCATGCTAAGAGGAGCAGGAAAAAGCAAAAAATTTCAGAATTGCACCTTGCAATGCGGAGAAATTACTGTTTGTGCATTTACAATATTCATTGATTTTTGCCATTGAAAAACGTCCAGAAATGATTGAAGCTACTGACTGAATGAAAGGAGCTGGCATCTCACTCTCTTTGAATCTTCTTTATCATGCTAGGATTAGCAGGAAAAAGCAAAAAATTTCAGAATTGCACCTGGCAATGTGGAGATATTACTGTTTGTGCATTTACAATATTCATTGAATTTTGCCATTGAAAAACGTCCAGAAATGTTTGAAGCTACTGACTGAATGAAAGGAGCTGGCATCTCACTCTATTTGAATCTTCTTTATCATGCTAGGATTAGCAGGAAAAAGCAAAAAATTTCAGAATTGCACCTTGCAATGTGGAGATATTACTGTTTGTGCATTTACAATATTCATTGATTTTTGCCATTGAAAAACGTCCAGAAATGTTTATACCAGAAATGTTTGAAGCTACTGACTGAATGAAAGGAGCTGGCATCTCACTCTCTTTGAATCTTCTTTATCATGCTAAGAGGAGCAGGAAAAAGCAAAAAATTTCAGAATTGCACCTTGCAATGCGGAGAAATTACTGTTTGTGCATTTACAATATTCATTGATTTTTGCCATTGAAAAACGTCCAGAAATGACTGAAGCTACTGACTGAATGAAAGGAGCTGGCATCTCACTCTCTTTGAATCTTCTTTATCATGCTAAGAGGAGCAGGAAAAAGCAAAAAATTTCAGAATTGCACCTTGCAATGCGGAGAAATTACTGTTTGTGCATTTACAATATTCATTGATTTTTGCCATTGAAAAACGTCCAGAAATGATTGAAGCTACTGACTGAATGAAAGGAGCTGGCATCTCACTCTCTTTGAATCTTCTTTATCATGCTAAGAGGAGCAGGAAAAAGCAAAAAATTTCAGAATTGCACCTTGCAATGCGGAGAAATTACTGTTTGTGCATTTACAATATTCATTGATTTTTGCCATTGAAAAACATCATGTTATTCATATACCAGAAATGTTTGAAGCTACTGACTGAATGAAAGGAGCTGGCATCTCACTCTCTTTGAATCTTCTTTATCATGCTAAGAGGAGCAGGAAAAAGCAAAAAATTTCAGAATTGCACCTTGCAATGCGGAGAAATTACTGTTTGTGCATTTACAATATTCATTGATTTTTGCCATTGAAAAACATCCAGAAATGATTGAAGCTACTGACTGAATGAAAGGAGCTGGCATCTCATTCTCTTTGAATCTTCTTTATCATGCTAAGAGGAGCAGGAAAATGCAAGAAATTTCAGAATTGCACCTTGCAATGCGGAGAAATTACTGTTTGTGCATTTACAATATTCATTGATTTTTGCCATTGAAAAACATCCAGAAATGATTGAAGCTACTGACTGAATGAAAGGAGCTGGCATCTCACTCTCTTTGAATCTTCTTTATCATGCTAAGAGGAGCAGGAAAAAGCAAAAAATTTCAGAATTGCACCTTGCAATGCGGAGAAATTACTGTTTGTGCATTTACAATATTCATTGATTTTTGCCATTGAAAAACATCATGTTATTCATATACCAGAAATGATTGAAGCTACTGACTGAATGAAAGGAGCTGGCATCTCACTCTCTTTGAATCTTCTTTATCATGCTGAGGAGCAGGAAAAAGCAAAAAATTTCAGAATTGCACCTTGCAATGCGGAGAAATTACTGTTTGTGCATTTACAATATTCATTGATTTTTGCCATTGAAAAACGTCCAGAAATGACTGAAGCTACTGACTGAATGAAAGGAGCTTGCATCTCACTCTCTTTGAATCTTCTTTATCATGCTAAGAGGAGCAGGAAAAAGCAAAAAATTTCAGAATTGCACCTTGCAATGCGGAGAAATTACAGTTTGTGCATTTACAATATTCATTGATTTTTGCCATTGAAAAACGTCCAGAAATGATTGAAGCTACTGACTGAATGAAAGGAGCTGGCATCTCACTCTCTTTGAATCTTCTTTATCATGCTAAGAGGAGCAGGAAAAAGCAAAAAATTTCAGAATTGCACCTTGCAATGCGGAGAAATTACTGTTTGTGCATTTACAATATTCATTGATTTTTGCCATTGAAAAACATCATGTTATTCATATACCAGAAATGATTGAAGCTACTGACTGAATGAAAGGAGCTGGCATCTCACTCTCTTTGAATCTTCTTTATCATGCTAAGAGGAGCAGGAAAAAGCAAAAAATTTCAGAATTGCACCTTGCAATGCGGAGAAATTACTGTTTGTGCATTTACAATATTCATTGATTTTTGCCATTGAAAAACGTCCAGAAATGATTGAAGCTACTGACTGAATGAAAGGAGCTGGCATCTCACTCTCTTTGAATCTTCTTTATCATGCTAAGAGGAGCAGGAAAAAGCAAAAAATTTCAGAATTGCATCTTGCAATGCGGAGAAATTACTGTTTGTGCATTTACAATATTCATTGATTTTTGCCATTGAAAAACGTCCAGAAATGATTGAAGCTACTGACTGAATGAAAGGAGCTGGCATCTCACTCTCTTTGAATCTTCTTTATCATGCTAAGAGGAGCAGGAAAAAGCAAAACATTTCAGAATTGCACCTTGCAATGCGGAGAAATTACTGTTTGTGCATTTACAATATTCATTGATTTTTGCCATTGAAAAACGTCCAGAAATGATTGAAGCTACTGACTGAATGAAAGGAGCTGGAATCTCACTCTCTTTGAATCTTCTTTATCATGCTAAGAGGAGCAGGAAAAAGCAAAAAATTTCAGAATTGCAACTTGCAATGCGGAGAAATTACTGTTTGTGCATTTACAATATTCATTGATTTTTGCCATTGAAAAACATCATGTTATTCATATACCAGAAATGATTGAAGCTACTGACTGAATGAAAGGAGCTGGCATCTCACTCTCTTTGAATCTTCTTTATCATGCTAAGAGGAGCAGGAAAAAGCAAAAAATTTCAGAATTGCACCTTGCAATGCGGAGAAATTACTGTTTGTGCATTTACAATATTCATTGATTTTTGCCATTGAAAAACATCATGTTATTCATATACCAGAAATGATTGAAGCTACTGACTGAATGAAAGGAGCTGGCATCTCACTCTCTTTGAATCTTCTTTATCATGCTAAGAGGAGCAGGAAAAAGCATAAAATTTCAGAATTGCACCTTGCAATGCGGAGAAATTACTGTTTGTGCATTTACAATATTCATTGATTTTTGCCATTGAAAAACGTCCAGAAATGATTGAAGCTACTGACTGAATGAAAGGAGCTGGCATCTCACTCTCTTTGAATCTTCTTTATCATGCTAAGAGGAGCAGGAAAAAGCAAAAAATTTCAGAATTGCACCTTGCAATGCGGAGAAATTACTGTTTGTGCATTTACAATATTCATTGATTTTTGCCATTGAAAAATGTCCAGAAATGATTGAAGCTACTGACTGAATGAAAGGAGCTGGCATCTCACTCTCTTTGAATCTTCTTTATCATGCTAAGAGGAGCAGGAAAAAGCAAAAAATTTCAGAATTGCACCTTGCAATGCGGAGAAATTACTGTTTGTGCATTTACAATATTCATTAATTTTTGCCATTGAAAAACATCATGTTATTCATATCCCAGAAATGTTTGAAGCTACTGACTGAATGAAAGAAGCTGGCATCTGACTCTCTTTGAATCTTCTTTATCATGCTAAGAGGAGCAGGAAAAAGCAAAAAATTTCAGAATTGCACCTTGCAATGCGGAGAAATTACTGTTTGTGCATTTACAATATTCATTGATTTTTGCCATTGAAAAACGTCCAGAAATGACTGAAGCTACTGACTGAATGAAAGGAGCTTGCATCTCACTCTCTTTGAATCTTCTTTATCATGCTAAGAGGAGCAGGAAAAAGCAAAAAATTTCAGAATTGCACCTTGCAATGCGGAGAAATTACAGTTTGTGCATTTACAATATTCATTGATTTTTGCCATTGAAAAACGTCCAGAAATGATTGAAGCTACTGACTGAATGAAAGGAGCTGGCATCTCACTCTCTTTGAATCTTCTTTATCATGCTAAGAGGAGCAGGAAAAAGCAAAAAATTTCAGAATTGCACCTTGCAATGCGGAGAAATTACTGTTTGTGCATTTACAATATTCATTGATTTTTGCCATTGAAAAACATCATGTTATTCATATACCAGAAATGATTGAAGCTACTGACTGAATGAAAGGAGCTGGCATCTCACTCTCTTTGAATCTTCTTTATCATGCTAAGAGGAGCAGGAAAAAGCAAAAAATTTCAGAATTGCACCTTGCAATGCGGAGAAATTACTGTTTGTGCATTTACAATATTCATTGATTTTTGCCATTGAAAAACGTCCAGAAATGATTGAAGCTACTGACTGAATGAAAGGAGCTGGCATCTCACTCTCTTTGAATCTTCTTTATCATGCTAAGAGGAGCAGGAAAAAGCAAAAAATTTCAGAATTGCATCTTGCAATGCGGAGAAATTACTGTTTGTGCATTTACAATATTCATTGATTTTTGCCATTGAAAAACGTCCAGAAATGATTGAAGCTACTGACTGAATGAAAGGAGCTGGCATCTCACTCTCTTTGAATCTTCTTTATCATGCTAAGAGGAGCAGGAAAAAGCAAAACATTTCAGAATTGCACCTTGCAATGCGGAGAAATTACTGTTTGTGCATTTACAATATTCATTGATTTTTGCCATTGAAAAACGTCCAGAAATGATTGAAGCTACTGACTGAATGAAAGGAGCTGGAATCTCACTCTCTTTGAATCTTCTTTATCATGCTAAGAGGAGCAGGAAAAAGCAAAAAATTTCAGAATTGCAACTTGCAATGCGGAGAAATTACTGTTTGTGCATTTACAATATTCATTGATTTTTGCCATTGAAAAACATCATGTTATTCATATACCAGAAATGATTGAAGCTACTGACTGAATGAAAGGAGCTGGCATCTCACTCTCTTTGAATCTTCTTTATCATGCTAAGAGGAGCAGGAAAAAGCAAAAAATTTCAGAATTGCACCTTGCAATGCGGAGAAATTACTGTTTGTGCATTTACAATATTCATTGATTTTTGCCATTGAAAAACATCATGTTATTCATATACCAGAAATGATTGAAGCTACTGACTGAATGAAAGGAGCTGGCATCTCACTCTCTTTGAATCTTCTTTATCATGCTAAGAGGAGCAGGAAAAAGCATAAAATTTCAGAATTGCACCTTGCAATGCGGAGAAATTACTGTTTGTGCATTTACAATATTCATTGATTTTTGCCATTGAAAAACGTCCAGAAATGATTGAAGCTACTGACTGAATGAAAGGAGCTGGCATCTCACTCTCTTTGAATCTTCTTTATCATGCTAAGAGGAGCAGGAAAAAGCAAAAAATTTCAGAATTGCACCTTGCAATGCGGAGAAATTACTGTTTGTGCATTTACAATATTCATTGATTTTTGCCATTGAAAAATGTCCAGAAATGATTGAAGCTACTGACTGAATGAAAGGAGCTGGCATCTCACTCTCTTTGAATCTTCTTTATCATGCTAAGAGGAGCAGGAAAAAGCAAAAAATTTCAGAATTGCACCTTGCAATGCGGAGAAATTACTGTTTGTGCATTTACAATATTCATTGATTTTTGCCATTGAAAAACGTCCAGAAATGATTGAAGCTACTGACTGAATGAAAGGAGCTGGCATCTCACTCTCTTTGAATCTTCTTTATCATGCTAAGAGGAGCAGGAAAAAGCAAAAAATTTCAGAATTGCACCTTGCAATGCGGAGAAATTACTGTTTGTGCATTTACAATATTCATTGATTTTTGCCATTGAAAAACATCATGTTATTCATATACCAGAAATGTTTGAAGCTACTGACTGAATGAAAGGAGCTGGCATCTCACTCTCTTTGAATCTTCTTTATCATGCTAAGAGGAGCAGGAAAAAGCAAAAAATTTCAGAATTGCACCTTGCAATGCGGAGAAATTACTGTTTGTGCATTTACAATATTCATTGATTTTTGCCATTGAAAAACATCCAGAAATGATTGAAGCTACTGACTGAATGAAAGGAGCTGGCATCTCATTCTCTTTGAATCTTCTTTATCATGCTAAGAGGAGCAGGAAAATGCAAGAAATTTCAGAATTGCACCTTGCAATGCGGAGAAATTACTGTTTGTGCATTTACAATATTCATTGATTTTTGCCATTGAAAAACATCCAGAAATGATTGAAGCTACTGACTGAATGAAAGGAGCTGGCATCTCACTCTCTTTGAATCTTCTTTATCATGCTAAGAGGAGCAGGAAAAAGCAAAAAATTTCAGAATTGCACCTTGCAATGCGGAGAAATTACTGTTTGTGCATTTACAATATTCATTGATTTTTGCCATTGAAAAACGTCCAGAAATGATTGAAGCTACTGACTGAATGAAAGGAGCTGGCATCTCACTCTCTTTGAATCTTCTTTATCATGCTAAGAGGAGCAGGAAAAAGCAAAAAATTTCAGAATTGCACCTTGCAATGCGGAGAAATTACTGTTTGTGCATTTACAATATTCATTGATTTTTGCCATTGAAAAATGTCCAGAAATGATTGAAGCTACTGACTGAATGAAAGGAGCTGGCATCTCACTCTCTTTGAATCTTCTTTATCATGCTAAGAGGAGCAGGAAAAAGCAAAAAATTTCAGAATTGCACCTTGCAATGCGGAGAAATTACTGTTTGTGCATTTACAATATTCATTAATTTTTGCCATTGAAAAACATCATGTTATTCATATCCCAGAAATGTTTGAAGCTACTGACTGAATGAAAGAAGCTGGCATCTGACTCTCTTTGAATCTTCTTTATCATGCTAAGAGGAGCAGGAAAAAGCAAAAAATTTCAGAATTGCACCTTGCAATGCGGAGAAATTACTGTTTGTGCATTTACAATATTCATTGATTTTTGCCATTGAAAAATGTCCAGAAATGATTGAAGCTACTGACTGAATGAAAGGAGCTGGCATCTCACTCTCTTTGAATCTTCTTTATCATGCTAAGAGGAGCAGGAAAAAGCAAAAAATTTCAGAATTGCACCTTGCAATGCGGAGAAATTACTGTTTGTGCATTTACAATATTCATTAATTTTTGCCATTGAAAAACATCATGTTATTCATATCCCAGAAATGTTTGAAGCTACTGACTGAATGAAAGAAGCTGGCATCTGACTCTCTTTGAATCTTCTTTATCATGCTAAGAGGAGCAGGAAAAAGCAAAAAATTTCAGAATTGCACCTTGCAATGCGGAGAAATTACTGTTTGTGCATTTACAATATTCATTGATTTTTGCCATTGAAAAACGTCCAGAAATGACTGAAGCTACTGACTGAATGAAAGGAGCTTGCATCTCACTCTCTTTGAATCTTCTTTATCATGCTAAGAGGAGCAGGAAAAAGCAAAAAATTTCAGAATTGCACCTTGCAATGCGGAGAAATTACTGTTTGTGCATTTACAATATTCATTGATTTTTGCCATTGAAAAACGTCCAGAAATGATTGAAGCTACTGACTGAATGAAAGGAGCTGGCATCTCACTCTCTTTGAATCTTCTTTATCATGCTAAGAGGAGCAGGAAAAAGCAAAAAATTTCAGAATTGCACCTTGCAATGCGGAGAAATTACTGTTTGTGCATTTACAATATTCATTGATTTTTGCCATTGAAAAACATCATGTTATTCATATACCAGAAATGTTTGAAGCTACTGACTGAATGAAAGGAGCTGGCATCTCACTCTCTTTGAATCTTCTTTATCATGCTAAGAGGAGCAGGAAAAAGCAAAAAATTTCAGAATTGCACCTTGCAATGCGGAGAAATTACTGTTTGTGCATTTACAATATTCATTGATTTTTGCCATTGAAAAACATCCAGAAATGATTGAAGCTACTGACTGAATGAAAGGAGCTGGCATCTCATTCTCTTTGAATCTTCTTTATCATGCTAAGAGGAGCAGGAAAATGCAAGAAATTTCAGAATTGCACCTTGCAATGCGGAGAAATTACTGTTTGTGCATTTACAATATTCATTGATTTTTGCCATTGAAAAACATCCAGAAATGATTGAAGCTACTGACTGAATGAAAGGAGCTGGCATCTCACTCTCTTTGAATCTTCTTTATCATGCTAAGAGGAGCAGGAAAAAGCAAAAAATTTCAGAATTGCACCTTGCAATGCGGAGAAATTACTGTTTGTGCATTTACAATATTCATTGATTTTTGCCATTGAAAAACATCATGTTATTCATATACCAGAAATGATTGAAGCTACTGACTGAATGAAAGGAGCTGGCATCTCACTCTCTTTGAATCTTCTTTATCATGCTGAGGAGCAGGAAAAAGCAAAAAAATTCAGAATTGCACCTTGCAATGCGGAGAAATTACTGTTTGTGCATTTACAATATTCATTGATTTTTGCATTGAAAAACGTCCAGAAATGACTGAAGCTACTGACTGAATGAAAGGAGCTGGCATCTCACTCTCTTTGAATCTTCTTTATCATGCTAAGAGGAGCAGGAAAAAGCAAAAAATTTCAGAATTGCATCTTGCAATGCGGAGAAATTACTGTTTGTGCATTTACAATATTCATTGATTTTTGCCATTGAAAAACGTCCAGAAATGATTGAAGCTACTGACTGAATGAAAGGAGCTGGCATCTCACTCTCTTTGAATCTTCTTTATCATGCTAAGAGGAGCAGGAAAAAGCAAAAAATTTCAGAATTGCACCTTGCAATGCGGAGAAATTACTGTTTGTGCATTTACAATATTCATTGATTTTTGCCATTGAAAAACATCATGTTATTCATATACCAGAAATGATTGAAGCTACTGACTGAATGAAAGGAGCTGGCATCTCACTCTCTTTGAATCTTCTTTATCATGCTAAGAGGAGCAGGAAAAAGCAAAAAATTTCAGAATTGCACCTTGCAATGCGGAGAAATTACTGTTTGTGCATTTACAATATTCATTGCTTTTTGCCATTGAAAAACGTCCAGAAATGATTGAAGCTACTGACTGAATGAAAGGAGCTGGCATCTCACTCTCTTTGAATCTTCTTTATCATGCTAAGAGGAGCAGGAAAAAGCAAAAAATTTCAGAATTGCACCTTGCAATGCGGAGAAATTACTGTTTGTGCATTTACAATATTCATTGATTTTTGCCATTGAAAAACGTCCAGAAATGATTGAAGCTACTGACTGAATGAAAGGAGCTGGCATCTCACTCTCTTTGAATCTTCTTTATCATGCTAGGATTAGCAGGAAAAAGCAAAAAATTTCAGAATTGCACCTGGCAATGTGGAGATATTACTGTTTGTGCATTTACAATATTCATTGAATTTTGCCATTGAAAAACGTCCAGAAATGTTTGAAGCTACTGACTGAATGAAAGGAGCTGGCATCTCACTCTATTTGAATCTTCTTTATCATGCTAGGATTAGCAGGAAAAAGCAAAAAATTTCAGAATTGCACCTTGCAATGTGGAGATATTACTGTTTGTGCATTTACAATATTCATTGATTTTTGCCATTGAAAAACGTCCAGAAATGTTTATACCAGAAATGTTTGAAGCTACTGACTGAATGAAAGGAGCTGGCATCTCACTCTCTTTGAATCTTCTTTATCATGCTAAGAGGAGCAGGAAAAAGCAAAAAATTTCAGAATTGCACCTTGCAATGCGGAGAAATTACTGTTTGTGCATTTACAATATTCATTGATTTTTGCCATTGAAAAACGTCCAGAAATGACTGAAGCTACTGACTGAATGAAAGGAGCTGGCATCTCACTCTCTTTGAATCTTCTTTATCATGCTAAGAGGAGCAGGAAAAAGCAAAAAATTTCAGAATTGCACCTTGCAATGCGGAGAAATTACTGTTTGTGCATTTACAATATTCATTGATTTTTGCCATTGAAAAACGTCCAGAAATGATTGAAGCTACTGACTGAATGAAAGGAGCTGGCATCTCACTCTCTTTGAATCTTCTTTATCATGCTAAGAGGAGCAGGAAAAAGCAAAAAATTTCAGAATTGCACCTTGCAATGCGGAGAAATTACTGTTTGTGCATTTACAATATTCATTGATTTTTGCCATTGAAAAACATCATGTTATTCATATACCAGAAATGATTGAAGCTACTGACTGAATGAAAGGAGCTGGCATCTCACTCTCTTTGAATCTTCTTTATCATGCTAAGAGGAGCAGGAAAAAGCAAAAAATTTCAGAATTGCACCTTGCAATGCGGAGAAATTACTGTTTGTGCATTTACAATATTCATTGATTTTTGCCATTGAAAAACGTCCAGAAATGATTGAAGCTACTGACTGAATGAAAGGAGCTGGCATCTCACTCTCTTTGAATCTTTTTTATCATGCTAAGAGGAGTAGGAAAAAGCAAAAAATTTCAGAATTGCATCTTGCAATGCGGAGAAATTACTGTTTGTGCATTTACAATATTCATTGATTTTTGCCATTGAAAAACGTCCAGAAATGATTGAAGCTACTGACTGAATGAAAGGAGCTGGCATCTCACTCTCTTTGAATCTTCTTTATCATGCTAAGAGGAGCAGGAAAAAGCAAAAAGTTTCAGAATTGCACCTTGCAATGCGGAGAAATTACTGTTTGTGCATTTACAATATTCATTGATTTTTGCCATTGAAAAACGTCCAGAAATGATTGAAGCTACTGACTGAATGAAAGGAGCTGGAATCTCACTCTCTTTGAATCTTCTTTATCATGCTAAGAGGAGCAGGAAAAAGCAAAAAATTTCAGAATTGCAACTTGCAATGCGGAGAAATTACTGTTTGTGCATTTACAATATTCATTGATTTTTGCCATTGAAAAACATCATGTTATTCATATACCAGAAATGATTGAAGCTACTGACTGAATGAAAGGAGCTGGCATCTCACTCTCTTTGAATCTTCTTTATCATGCTAAGAGGAGCAGGAAAAAGCAAAAAATTTCAGAATTGCACCTTGCAATGCGGAGAAATTACTGTTTGTGCATTTACAATATTCATTGATTTTTGCCATTGAAAAACGTCCAGAAATGATTGAAGCTACTGACTGAATGAAAGGAGCTGGCATCTCACTCTCTTTGAATCTTCTTTATCATGCTAAGAGGAGCAGGAAAAAGCAAAAAATTTCAGAATTGCACCTTGCAATGCGGAGAAATTACTGTTTGTGCATTTACAATATTCATTGATTTTTGCCATTGAAAAACGTCCAGAAATGATTGAAGCTACTGACTGAATGAAAGGAGCTGGCATCTCACTCTCTTTGAATCTTCTTTATCATGCTAAGAGGAGCAGGAAAAAGCAAAAAATTTCAGAATTGCACCTTGCAATGCGGAGAAATTACTGTTTGTGCATTTACAATATTCATTAATTTTTGCCATTGAAAAACATCATGTTATTCATATCCCAGAAATGTTTGAAGCTACTGACTGAATGAAAGAAGCTGGCATCTCACTCTCTTTGAATCTTCTTTATCATGCTAAGAGGAGCAGGAAAAAGCAAAAAATTTCAGAATTGCACCTTGCAATGCGGAGAAATTACTGTTTGTGCATTTACAATATTCATTGATTTTTGCCATTGAAAAACGTCCAGAAATGATTGAAGCTACTGACTGAATGAAAGGAGCTGGCATCTCACTCTCTTTGAATCTTCTTTATCATGCTAAGAGGAGCAGGAAAAAGCAAAAAATTTCAGAATTGCACCTTGCAATGCGGAGAAATTACTGTTTGTGCATTTACAATATTCATTGATTTTTGCCATTGAAAAACATCATGTTATTCATATACCAGAAATGTTTGAAGCTACTGACTGAATGAAAGGAGCTGGCATCTCACTCTCTTTGAATCTTCTTTATCATGCTAAGAGGAGCAGGAAAAAGCAAAAAATTTCAGAATTGCACCTTGCAATGCGGAGAAATTACTGTTTGTGCATTTACAATATTCATTGATTTTTGCCATTGAAAAACGTCCAGAAATGATTGAAGCTACTGACTGAATGAAAGGAGCTGGCATCTCACTCTCTTTGAATCTTCTTTATCATGCTAAGAGGAGCAGGAAAAAGCAAAAAATTTCAGAATTGCACCTTGCAATGCGGAGAAATTACTGTTTGTGCATTTACAATATTCACTGATTTTTGCCATTGAAAAACGTCCAGAAATGATTGAAGCAACTGACTGAATGAAAGGAGCTGGCATCTCACTCTCTTTGAATCTTCTTTATCATGCTAAGAGGAGCAGGAAAAAGCAAAAAATTTCAGAATTGCACCTTGCAATGCGGAGAAATTACTGTTTGTGCATTTACAATATTCATTGATTTTTGCCATTGAAAAACGTCCAGAAATAATTGAAGCTACTGACTGAATGAAAGGAGCTGGCATCTCACTCTCTTTGAATCTTCTTTATCATGCTAAGAGGAGCAGGAAAAAGCAAAAAATTTCAGAATTGCAACTTGCAATGCGGAGAAATTACTGTTTGTGCATTTACAATATTCATTGATTTTTGCCATTGAAAAACATCATGTTATTCATATACCAGAAATGATTGAAGCTACTGACTGAATGAAAGGAGCTGGCATCTCACTCTCTTTGAATCTTCTTTATCATGCTAAGAGGAGCAGGAAAAAGCAAAAAATTTCAGAATTGCACCTTGCAATGCGGAGAAATTACTGTTTGTGCATTTACAATATTCATTGATTTTTGCCATTGAAAAACGTCCAGAAATGATTGAAGCTACTGACTGAATGAAAGGAGCTGGCATCTCACTCTCTTTGAATCTTCTTTATCATGCTAAGAGGAGCAGGAAAAAGCAAAAAATTTCAGAATTGCACCTTGCAATGCGGAGAAATTACTGTTTGTGCTTTTACAATATTCATTGATTTTTGCCATTGAAAAACATCATGTTATTCATATACCAGAAATGTTTGAAGCTACTGACTGAATGAAAGGAGCTGGCATCTCACTCTCTTTGAATCTTCTTTATCATGCTAAGAGGAGCAGGAAAAAGCAAAAAATTTCAGAATTGCACCTTGCAATGCGGAGAAATTACTGTTTGTGCATTTACAATATTCATTGATTTTTGCCATTGAAAAATGTCCAGAAATGATTGAAGCTGCTGACTGAATGAAAGGAGCTGGCATCTCACTCTCTTTGAATCTTCTTTATCATGCTAAGAGGAGCAGGAAAAAGCAAAAAATTTCAGAATTGCACCTTGCAATGCGGAGAAATTACTGTTTGTGCATTTACAATATTCATTGATTTTTGCCATTGAAAAACATCATGTTATTCATATACCAGAAATGATTGAAGCTACTGACTGAATGAAAGGAGCTGGCATCTCACTCTCTTTGAATCTTCTTTATCATGCTAAGAGGAGCAGGAAAAAGCAAAAAATTTCAGAATTGCACCTTGCAATGCGGAGAAATTACTGTTTGTGCATTTACAATATTCATTGATTTTTGCCATTGAAAAACGTCCAGAAATGATTGAAGCTACTGACTGAATGAAAGGAGCTGGCATCTCACTCTCTTTGAATCTTCTTTATCATGCTAAGAGGAGCAGGAAAAAGCAAAAAATTTCAGAATTGCACCTTGCAATGCGGAGAAATTACTGTTTGTGCATTTACAATATTCATTGATTTTTGCCATTGAAAAACGTCCAGAAATGATTGAAGCTACTGACTGAATGAAAGGAGCTGGCATCTCACTCTCTTTGAATCTTCTTTATCATGCTAAGAGGAGCAGGAAAAAGCAAAAAATTTCAGAATTGCACCTTGCAATGCGGAGAAATTACTGTTTGTGCATTTACAATATTCATTAATTTTTGCCATTGAAAAACATCATGTTATTCATATCCCAGAAATGTTTGAAGCTACTGACTGAATGAAAGAAGCTGGCATCTCACTCTCTTTGAATCTTCTTTATCATGCTAAGAGGAGCAGGAAAAAGCAAAAAATTTCAGAATTGCACCTTGCAATGCGGAGAAATTACTGTTTGTGCATTTACAATATTCATTGATTTTTGCCATTGAAAAACGTCCAGAAATGATTGAAGCTACTGACTGAATGAAAGGAGCTGGCATCTCACTCTCTTTGAATCTTCTTTATCATGCTAAGAGGAGCAGGAAAAAGCAAAAAATTTCAGAATTGCACCTTGCAATGCGGAGAAATTACTGTTTGTGCATTTACAATATTCATTGATTTTTGCCATTGAAAAACATCATGTTATTCATATACCAGAAATGTTTGAAGCTACTGACTGAATGAAAGGAGCTGGCATCTCACTCTCTTTGAATCTTCTTTATCATGCTAAGAGGAGCAGGAAAAAGCAAAAAATTTCAGAATTGCACCTTGCAATGCGGAGAAATTACTGTTTGTGCATTTACAATATTCATTGATTTTTGCCATTGAAAAACGTCCAGAAATGATTGAAGCTACTGACTGAATGAAAGGAGCTGGCATCTCACTCTCTTTGAATCTTCTTTATCATGCTAAGAGGAGCAGGAAAATGCAAGAAATTTCAGAATTGCACCTTGCAATGCGGAGAAATTACTGTTTGTGCATTTACAATATTCATTGATTTTTGCCATTGAAAAACATCCAGAAATGATTGAAGCTACTGACTGAATGAAAGGAGCTGGCATCTCACTCTCTTTGAATCTTCTTTATCATGCTAAGAGGAGCAGGAAAAAGCCAAAAATTTCAGAATTGCACCTTGCAATGCGGAGAAATTACTGTTTGTGCATTTACAATATTCATTGATTTTTGCCATTGAAAAACATCATGTTATTCATATACCAGAAATGATTGAAGCTACTGACTGAATGAAAGGAGCTGGCATCTCACTCTCTTTGAATCTTCTTTATCATGCAAAGAGGAGCAGGAAAAAGCAAAAAATTTCAGAATTGCACCTTGCAATGCGGAGAAATTACTGTTTGTGCATTTACAATATTCATTGATTTTTGCCAATGAAAAACGTCCAGAAATGATTGAAGCTACTGACTGAATGAAAGGAGCTGGCATCTCACTCTCTTTGAATCTTCTTTATCATGCTAAGAGGAGCAGGAAAAAGCAAAAAATTTCAGAATTGCACCTTGCAATGCGGAGAAATTACTGTTTGTGCATTTACAATATTCACTGATTTTTGCCATTGAAAAACGTCCAGAAATGATTGAAGCAACTGACTGAATGAAAGGAGCTGGCATCTCACTCTCTTTGAATCTTCTTTATCATGCTAAGAGGAGCAGGAAAAAGCAAAAAATTTCAGAATTGCACCTTGCAATGCGGAGAAATTACTGTTTGTGCATTTACAATATTCATTGATTTTTGCCATTGAAAAACGTCCAGAAATAATTGAAGCTACTGACTGAATGAAAGGAGCTGGCATCTCACTCTCTTTGAATCTTCTTTATCATGCTAAGAGGAGCAGGAAAAAGCAAAAAATTTCAGAATTGCAACTTGCAATGCGGAGAAATTACTGTTTGTGCATTTACAATATTCATTGATTTTTGCCATTGAAAAACATCATGTTATTCATATACCAGAAATGATTGAAGCTACTGACTGAATGAAAGGAGCTGGCATCTCACTCTCTTTGAATCTTCTTTATCATGCTAAGAGGAGCAGGAAAAAGCAAAAAATTTCAGAATTGCACCTTGCAATGCGGAGAAATTACTGTTTGTGCATTTACAATATTCATTGATTTTTGCCATTGAAAAACGTCCAGAAATGATTGAAGCTACTGACTGAATGAAAGGAGCTGGCATCTCACTCTCTTTGAATCTTCTTTATCATGCTAAGAGGAGCAGGAAAAAGCAAAAAATTTCAGAATTGCACCTTGCAATGCGGAGAAATTACTGTTTGTGCTTTTACAATATTCATTGATTTTTGCCATTGAAAAACATCATGTTATTCATATACCAGAAATGTTTGAAGCTACTGACTGAATGAAAGGAGCTGGCATCTCACTCTCTTTGAATCTTCTTTATCATGCTAAGAGGAGCAGGAAAAAGCAAAAAATTTCAGAATTGCACCTTGCAATGCGGAGAAATTACTGTTTGTGCATTTACAATATTCATTGATTTTTGCCATTGAAAAATGTCCAGAAATGATTGAAGCTGCTGACTGAATGAAAGGAGCTGGCATCTCACTCTCTTTGAATCTTCTTTATCATGCTAAGAGGAGCAGGAAAAAGCAAAAAATTTCAGAATTGCACCTTGCAATGCGGAGAAATTACTGTTTGTGCATTTACAATATTCATTGATTTTTGCCATTGAAAAACATCATGTTATTCATATACCAGAAATGATTGAAGCTACTGACTGAATGAAAGGAGCTGGCATCTCACTCTCTTTGAATCTTCTTTATCATGCTAAGAGGAGCAGGAAAAAGCAAAAAATTTCAGAATTGCACCTTGCAATGCGGAGAAATTACTGTTTGTGCATTTACAATATTCATTGATTTTTGCCATTGAAAAACGTCCAGAAATGATTGAAGCTACTGACTGAATGAAAGGAGCTGGCATCTCACTCTCTTTGAATCTTCTTTATCATGCTAAGAGGAGCAGGAAAAAGCAAAAAATTTCAGAATTGCATCTTGCAATGCGGAGAAATTACTGTTTGTGCATTTACAATATTCATTGATTTTTGCCATTGAAAAACGTCCAGAAATGATTGAAGCTACTGACTGAATGAAAGGAGCTGGCATCTCACTCTCTTTGAATCTTCTTTATCATGCTAAGAGGAGCAGGAAAAAGCAAAAAATTTCAGAATTGCACCTTGCAATGCGGAGAAATTACTGTTTGTGCATTTACAATATTCATTGATTTTTGCCATTGAAAAACATCATGTTATTCATATACCAGAAATGTTTGAAGCTACTGACTGAATGAAAGGAGCTGGCATCTCACTCTCTTTGAATCTTCTTTATCATGCTAAGAGGAGCAGGAAAAAGCAAAAAATTTCAGAATTGCACCTTGCAATGCGGAGAAATTACTGTTTGTGCATTTACAATATTCATTGATTTTTGCCATTGAAAAACGTCCAGAAATGATTGAAGCTACTGACTGAATGAAAGGAGCTGGCATCTCACTCTCTTTGAATCTTCTTTATCATGCTAAGAGGAGCAGGAAAAAGCAAAAAATTTCAGAATTGCACCTTGCAATGCGGAGAAATTACTGTTTGTGCATTTACAATATTCATTGATTTTTGCCATTGAAAAACATCATGTTATTCATATACCAGAAATGTTTGAAGCTACTGACTGAATGAAAGGAGCTGGCATCTCACTCTCTTTGAATCTTCTTTATCATGCTAAGAGGAGCAGGAAAAAGCAAAAAATTTCAGAATTGCACCTTGCAATGCGGAGAAATTACTGTTTGTGCATTTACAATATTCATTGATTTTTGCCATTGAAAAACGTCCAGAAATGATTGAAGCTACTGACTGAATGAAAGGAGCTGGCATCTCACTCTCTTTGAATCTTCTTTATCATGCTAAGAGGAGCAGGAAAAAGCAAAAAATTTCAGAATTGCACCTTGCAATGCGGAGAAATTACTGTTTGTGCATTTACAATATTCATTGATTTTTGCCATTGAAAAACATCATGTTATTCATATACCAGAAATGATTGAAGCTACTGACTGAATGAAAGGAGCTGGCATCTCGCTCTCTTTGAATCTTCTTTATCATGCTAAGAGGAGCAGGAAAAAGCAAAAAATTTCAGAATTGCACCTTGCAATGCGGAGAAATTACTGTTTGTGCATTTACAATATTCATTGATTTTTGCCATTGAAAAACGTCCAGAAATGATTGAAGCTACTGACTGAATGAAAGGAGCTGGCATCTCACTCTCTTTGAATCTTCTTTATCATGCTAAGAGGAGCAGGAAAAAGCAAAAAATTTCAGAATTGCACCTTGCAATGTGGAGAAATTACTGTTTGTGCATTTACAATATTCATTGATTTTTGCCATTGAAAAACATCATGTTATTCATATACCAGAAATGATTGAAGCTACTGACTGAATGAAAGGAGCTGGCATCTCACTCTCTTTGAATCTTCTTTATCATGCTAAGAGGAGCAGGAAAAAGCAAAAAATTTCAGAATTGCACCTTGCAATGCGGAGAAATTACTGTTTGTGCATTTACAATATTCATTGATTTTTGCCATTGAAAAACGTCCAGAAATGATTGAAGCTACTGACTGAATGAAAGGAGCTGGCATCTCACTCTCTTTGAATCTTCTTTATCATGCTAAGAGGAGCAGGAAAAAGCAAAAAATTTCAGAATTGCACCTTGCAATGCGGAGAAATTACTGTTTGTGCTTTTACAATATTCATTGATTTTTGCCATTGAAAAACATCATGTTATTCATATACCAGAAATGTTTGAAGCTACTGACTGAATGAAAGGAGCTGGCATCTCACTCTCTTTGAATCTTCTTTATCATGCTAAGAGGAGCAGGAAAAAGCAAAAAATTTCAGAATTGCACCTTGCAATGCGGAGAAATTACTGTTTGTGCATTTACAATATTCATTGATTTTTGCCATTGAAAAACGTCCAGAAATGATTGAAGCTACTGACTGAATGAAAGGAGCTGGCATCTCACTCTCTTTGAATCTTCTTTATCATGCTAAGAGGAGCAGGAAAAAGCAAAAAATTTCAGAATTGCACCTTGCAATGCGGAGAAATTACTGTTTGTGCATTTACAATATTCATTGATTTTTGCCATTGAAAAACGTCCAGAAATGATTGAAGCTACTGACTGAATGAAAGGAGCTGGCATCTCACTCTCTTTGAATCTTCTTTATCATGCTAAGAGGAGCAGGAAAAAGCAAAAAATTTCAGAATTGCAACTTGCAATGCGGAGAAATTACTGTTTGTGCATTTACAATATTCATTGATTTTTGCCATTGAAAAACATCATGTTATTCATATACCAGAAATGATTGAAGCTACTGACTGAATGAAAGGAGCTGGCATCTCACTCTCTTTGAATCTTCTTTATCATGCTAAGAGGAGCAGGAAAAAGCAAAAAATTTCAGAATTGCACCTTGCAATGCGGAGAAATTACTGTTTGTGCATTTACAATATTCATTGATTTTTGCCATTGAAAAACATCATGTTATTCATATACCAGAAATGTTTGAAGCTACTGACTGAATGAAAGGAGCTGGCATCGCACTCTCTTTGAATCTTCTTTATCATGCTAAGAGGAGCAGGAAAAAGCAAAAAATTTCAGAATTGCACCTTGCAATGCGGAGAAATTACTGTTTGTGCATTTACAATATTCATTGATTTTTGCCATTGAAAAACGTCCAGAAATGATTGAAGCTACTGACTGAATGAAAGGAGCTGGCATCTCACTCTCTTTGAATCTTCTTTATCATGCTAAGAGGAGCAGGAAAATGCAAGAAATTTCAGAATTGCACCTTGCAATGCGGAGAAATTACTGTTTGTGCATTTACAATATTCATTGATTTTTGCCATTGAAAAACATCCAGAAATGATTGAAGCTACTGACTGAATGAAAGGAGCTGGCATCTCACTCTCTTTGAATCTTCTTTATCATGCTAAGAGGAGCAGGAAAAAGCCAAAAATTTCAGAATTGCACCTTGCAATGCGGAGAAATTACCTTTTGTGCATTTACAATATTCATTGATTTTTGCCATTGAAAAACATCATGTTATTCATATACTAGAAATGATTGAAGCTACTGACTGAATGAAAGGAGCTGGCATCTCACTCTCTTTGAATCTTCTTTATCATGCAAAGAGGAGCAGGAAAAAGCAAAAAATTTCAGAATTGCACCTTGCAATGCGGAGAAATTACTGTTTGTGCATTTACAATATTCATTGATTTTTGCCATTGAAAAACGTCCAGAAATGATTGAAGCTACTGACTGAATGAAAGGAGCTGGCATCTCACTCTCTTTGAATCTTCTTTATCATGCTAAGAGGAGCAGGAAAAAGCAAAAAATTTCAGAATTGCACCTTGCAATGCGGAGAAATTACTGTTTGTGCATTTACAATATTCATTGATTTTTGCCATTGAAAAACGTCCAGAAATAATTGAAGCTACTGACTGAATGAAAGGAGCTGGCATCTCACTCTCTTTGAATCTTCTTTATCATGCTAAGAGGAGCAGGAAAAAGCAAAAAATTTCGGAATTGCAACTTGCAATGCGGAGAAATTACTGTTTGTGCATTTACAATATTCATTGATTTTTGCCATTGAAAAACATCATGTTATTCATATACCAGAAATGATTGAAGCTACTGACTGAATGAAAGGAGCTGGAATCTCACTCTCTTTGAATCTTCTTTATCATGCTAAGAGGAGCAGGAAAAAGCAAAAAATTTCAGAATGGCACCTTGCAATGCGGAGAAATTACTGTTTGTGCATTTACAATATTCATTGATTTTTGCCATTGAAAAACGTCCAGAAATGATTGAAGCTACTGACTGAATGAAAGGAGCTGGCATCTCACTCTCTTTGAATCTTCTTTATCATGCTAAGAGGAGCAGGAAAAAGCAAAAAATTTCAGAATTGCACCTTGCAATGCGGAGAAATTACTGTTTGTGCTTTTACAATATTCATTGATTTTTGCCATTGAAACACATCATGTTATTCATATACCAGAAATGTTTGAAGCTACTGACTGAATGAAAGGAGCTGGCATCTCACTCTCTTTGAATCTTCTTTATCATGCTAAGAGGAGCAGGAAAAAGCAAAACATTTCAGAATTGCACCTTGCAATGCGGAGAAATTACTGTTTGTGCATTTACAATATTCATTGATTTTTGCCATTGAAAAATGTCCAGAAATGATTGAAGCTGCTGACTGAATGAAAGGAGCTGGCATCTCACTCTCTTTGAATCTTCTTTATCATGCTAAGAGGAGCAGGAAAAAGCAAAAAATTTCAGAATTGCACCTTGCAATGCGGAGAAATTACTGTTTGTGCATTTACAATATTCATTGATTTTTGCCATTGAAAAACATCATGTTATTCATATACCAGAAATGTTTGAAGCTACTGACTGAATGAAAGGAGCTGGCATCTCACTCTCTTTGAATCTTCTTTATCATGCTAAGAGGAGCAGGAAAAAGCAAAAAATTTCAGAATTGCACCTTGCAATGCGGAGAAATTACTGTTTGTGCATTTACAATATTCATTGATTTTTGCCATTGAAAAACGTCCAGAAATGATTGAAGCTACTGACTGAATGAAAGGAGCTGGCATCTCACTCTCTTTGAATCTTCTTTATCATGCTAAGAGGAGCAGGAAAAAGCAAAAAATTTCAGAATTGCACCTTGCAATGCGGAGAAATTACTGTTTGTGCATTTACAATATTCATTGATTTTTGCCATTGAAAAACGTCCAGAAATGATTGAAGCTACTGACTGAATGAAAGGAGCTGGCATCTCACTCTCTTTGAATCTTCTTTATCATGCTAAGAGGAGCAGGAAAATGCAAGAAATTTCAGAATTGCACCTTGCAATGCGGAGAAATTACTGTTTGTGCATTTACAATATTCATTGATTTTTGCCATTGAAAAACATCCAGAAATGATTGAAGCTACTGACTGAATGAAAGGAGCTGGCATCTCACTCTCTTTGAATCTTCTTTATCATGCTAAGAGGAGCAGGAAAAAGCCAAAAATTTCAGAATTGCACCTTGCAATGCGGAGAAATTACTGTTTGTGCATTTACAATATTCATTGATTTTTGCCATTGAAAAACATCATGTTATTCATATACCAGAAATGATTGAAGCTACTGACTGAATGAAAGGAGCTGGCATCTCACTCTCTTTGAATCTTCTTTATCATGCAAAGAGGAGCAGGAAAAAGCAAAAAATTTCAGAATTGCACCTTGCAATGCGGAGAAATTACTGTTTGTGCATTTACAATATTCATTGATTTTTGCCATTGAAAAACGTCCAGAAATGATTGAAGCTACTGACTGAATGAAAGGAGCTGGCATCTCACTCTCTTTGAATCTTCTTTATCATGCTAAGAGGAGCAGGAAAAAGCAAAAAATTTCAGAATTGCACCTTGCAATGCGGAGAAATTACTGTTTGTGCATTTACAATATTCACTGATTTTTGCCATTGAAAAACGTCCAGAAATGATTGAAGCAACTGACTGAAAGAAAGGAGCTGGCATCTCACTCTCTTTGAATCTTCTTTATCATGCTAAGAGGAGCAGGAAAAAGCAAAAAATTTCAGAATTGCACCTTGCAATGCGGAGAAATTACTGTTTGTGCATTTACAATATTCATTGATTTTTGCCATTGAAAAACGTCCAGAAATAATTGAAGCTACTGACTGAATGAAAGGAGCTGGCATCTCACTCTCTTTGAATCTTCTTTATCATGCTAAGAGGAGCAGGAAAAAGCAAAAAATTTCAGAATTGCAACTTGCAATGCGGAGAAATTACTGTTTGTGCATTTACAATATTCATTGATTTTTGCCATTGAAAAACATCATGTTATTCATATACCAGAAATGATTGAAGCTACTGACTGAATGAAAGGAGCTGGAATCTCACTCTCTTTGAATCTTCTTTATCATGCTAAGAGGAGCAGGAAAAAGCAAAAAATTTCAGAATGGCACCTTGCAATGCGGAGAAATTACTGTTTGTGCATTTACAATATTCATTGATTTTTGCCATTGAAAAACGTCCAGAAATGATTGAAGCTACTGACTGAATGAAAGGAGCTGGCATCTCACTCTCTTTGAATCTTCTTTATCATGCTAAGAGGAGCAGGAAAAAGCAAAAAATTTCAGAATTGCACCTTGCAATGCGGAGAAATTACTGTTTGTGCTTTTACAATATTCATTGATTTTTGCCATTGAAACACATCATGTTATTCATATACCAGAAATGTTTGAAGCTACTGACTGAATGAAAGGAGCTGGCATCTCACTCTCTTTGAATCTTCTTTATCATGCTAAGAGGAGCAGGAAAAAGCAAAACATTTCAGAATTGCACCTTGCAATGCGGAGAAATTACTGTTTGTGCATTTACAATATTCATTGATTTTTGCCATTGAAAAATGTCCAGAAATGATTGAAGCTGCTGACTGAATGAAAGGAGCTGGCATCTCACTCTCTTTGAATCTTCTTTATCATGCTAAGAGGAGCAGGAAAAAGCAAAAAATTTCAGAATTGCACCTTGCAATGCGGAGAAATTACTGTTTGTGCATTTACAATATTCATTGATTTTTGCCATTGAAAAACATCATGTTATTCATATACCAGAAATGATTGAAGCTACTGACTGAATGAAAGGAGCTGGCATCTCACTCTCTTTGAATCTTCTTTATCATGCTAAGAGGAGCAGGAAAAAGCAAAAAATTTCAGAATTGCACCTTGCAATGCGGAGAAATTACTGTTTGTGCATTTACAATATTCATTGATTTTTGCCATTGAAAAACGTCCAGAAATGATTGAAGCTACTGACTGAATGAAAGGAGCTGGCATCTCACTCTCTTTGAATCTTCTTTATCATGCTAAGAGGAGCAGGAAAAAGCAAAAAATTTCAGAATTGCACCTTGCAATGCGGAGAAATTACTGTTTGTGCATTTACAATATTCATTGATTTTTGCCATTGAAAAACGTCCAGAAATGATTGAAGCTACTGACTGAATGAAAGGAGCTGGCATCTCACTCTCTTTGAATCTTCTTTATCATGCTAAGAGGAGCAGGAAAAAGCAAAAAATTTCAGAATTGCACCTTGCAATGCGGAGAAATTACTGTTTGTGCATTTACAATATTCATTGATTTTTGCCATTGAAAAACATCATGTTATTCATATACCAGAAATGTTTGAAGCTACTGACTGAATGAAAGGAGCTGGCATCTCACTGTCTTTGAATCTTCTTTATCATGCTAAGAGGAGCAGGAAAAATCAAAAAATTTCAAAATTGCACCTTGCAATGCGGAGAAATTACTGTTTGTGCATTTACAATATTCATTGATTTTTGCCATTGAAAAACGTCCAGAAATGATTGAAGCTACTGACTGAATGAAAGGAGCTGGCATCTCACTCTCTTTGAATCTTCTTTATCATGCTAAGAGGAGCAGGAAAAAGCAAAAAATTTCAGAATTGCACCTTGCAATGCGGAGAAATTACTGTTTGTGCATTTACAATATTCATTGATTTTTGCCATTGAAAAACGTCCAGAAATGATTGAAGCTACTGACTGAATGAAAGGAGCTGGCATCTCACTCTCTTTGAATCTTCTTTATCATGCTAAGAGGAGCAGGAAAAAGCAAAAAATTTCAGAATTGCACCTTGCAATGCGGAGAAATTACTGTTTGTGCATTTACAATATTCATTGATTTTTGCCATTGAAAAACATCATGTTATTCATATACCAGAAATGTTTGAAGCTACTGACTGAATGAAAGGAGCTGGCATCTCACTCTCTTTGAATCTTCTTTATCATGCTAAGAGGAGCAGGAAAAAGCAAAAAATTTCAGAATTGCACCTTGCAATGCGGAGAAATTACTGTTTGTGCATTTACAATATTCATTGATTTTTGCCATTGAAAAACGTCCAGAAATGATTGAAGCTACTGACTGAATGAAAGGAGCTGGCATCTCACTCTCTTTGAATCTTCTTTATCATGCTAAGAGGAGCAGGAAAAAGCAAAAAATTTCAGAATTGCACCTTGCAATGCGGAGAAATTACTGTTTGTGCATTTACAATATTCATTGATTTTTGCCATTGAAAAACATCATGTTATTCATATACCAGAAATGATTGAAGCTACTGACTGAATGAAAGGAGCTGGCATCTCGCTCTCTTTGAATCTTCTTTATCATGCTAAGAGGAGCAGGAAAAAGCAAAAAATTTCAGAATTGCACCTTGCAATGCGGAGAAATTACTGTTTGTGCATTTACAATATTCATTGATTTTTGCCATTGAAAAACGTCCAGAAATGATTGAAGCTACTGACTGAATGAAAGGAGCTGGCATCTCACTCTCTTTGAATCTTCTTTATCATGCTAAGAGGAGCAGGAAAAAGCAAAAAATTTCAGAATTGCACCTTGCAATGTGGAGAAATTACTGTTTGTGCATTTACAATATTCATTGATTTTTGCCATTGAAAAACATCATGTTATTCATATACCAGAAATGATTGAAGCTACTGACTGAATGAAAGGAGCTGGCATCTCACTCTCTTTGAATCTTCTTTATCATGCTAAGAGGAGCAGGAAAAAGCAAAAAATTTCAGAATTGCACCTTGCAATGCGGAGAAATTACTGTTTGTGCATTTACAATATTCATTGATTTTTGCCATTGAAAAACGTCCAGAAATGATTGAAGCTACTGACTGAATGAAAGGAGCTGGCATCTCACTCTCTTTGAATCTTCTTTATCATGCTAAGAGGAGCAGGAAAAAGCAAAAAATTTCAGAATTGCACCTTGCAATGCGGAGAAATTACTGTTTGTGCTTTTACAATATTCATTGATTTTTGCCATTGAAAAACATCATGTTATTCATATACCAGAAATGTTTGAAGCTACTGACTGAATGAAAGGAGCTGGCATCTCACTCTCTTTGAATCTTCTTTATCATGCTAAGAGGAGCAGGAAAAAGCAAAAAATTTCAGAATTGCACCTTGCAATGCGGAGAAATTACTGTTTGTGCATTTACAATATTCATTGATTTTTGCCATTGAAAAACGTCCAGAAATGATTGAAGCTACTGACTGAATGAAAGGAGCTGGCATCTCACTCTCTTTGAATCTTCTTTATCATGCTAAGAGGAGCAGGAAAAAGCAAAAAATTTCAGAATTGCACCTTGCAATGCGGAGAAATTACTGTTTGTGCATTTACAATATTCATTGATTTTTGCCATTGAAAAACGTCCAGAAATGATTGAAGCTACTGACTGAATGAAAGGAGCTGGCATCTCACTCTCTTTGAATCTTCTTTATCATGCTAAGAGGAGCAGGAAAAAGCAAAAAATTTCAGAATTGCAACTTGCAATGCGGAGAAATTACTGTTTGTGCATTTACAATATTCATTGATTTTTGCCATTGAAAAACATCATGTTATTCATATACCAGAAATGTTTGAAGCTACTGACTGAATGAAAGGAGCTGGCATCTCACTCTCTTTGAATCTTCTTTATCATGCTAAGAGGAGCAGGAAAAAGCAAAAAATTTCAGAATTGCACCTTGCAATGCGGAGAAATTACTGTTTGTGCATTTACAATATTCATTGATTTTTGCCATTGAAAAACGTCCAGAAATGATTGAAGCTACTGACTGAATGAAAGGAGCTGGCATCTCACTCTCTTTGAATCTTCTTTATCATGCTAAGAGGAGCAGGAAAAAGCAAAAAATTTCAGAATTGCACCTTGCAATGCGGAGAAATTACTGTTTGTGCATTTACAATATTCATTGATTTTTGCCATTGAAAAACATCATGTTATTCATATACCAGAAATGTTTGAAGCTACTGACTGAATGAAAGGAGCTGGCATCTCACTCTCTTTGAATCTTCTTTATCATGCTAAGAGGAGCAGGAAAAAGCAAAAAATTTCAGAATTGCACCTTGCAATGCGGAGAAATTACTGTTTGTGCATTTACAATATTCATTGATTTTTGCCATTGAAAAACGTCCAGAAATGATTGAAGCTACTGACTGAATGAAAGGAGCTGGCATCTCACTCTCTTTGAATCTTCTTTATCATGCTAAGAGGAGCAGGAAAAAGCAAAAAATTTCAGAATTGCAACTTGCAATGCGGAGAAATTACTGTTTGTGCATTTACAATATTCATTGATTTTTGCCATTGAAAAACATCATGTTATTCATATACCAGAAATGATTGAAGCTACTGACTGAATGAAAGGAGCTGGCATCTCGCTCTCTTTGAATCTTCTTTATCATGCTAAGAGGAGCAGGAAAAAGCAAAAAATTTCAGAATTGCACCTTGCAATGCGGAGAAATTACTGTTTGTGCATTTACAATATTCATTGATTTTTGCCATTGAAAAACGTCCAGAAATGATTGAAGCTACTGACTGAATGAAAGGAGCTGGCATCTCACTCTCTTTGAATCTTCTTTATCATGCTAAGAGGAGCAGGAAAAAGCAAAAAATTTCAGAATTGCACCTTGCAATGTGGAGAAATTACTGTTTGTGCATTTACAATATTCATTGATTTTTGCCATTGAAAAACATCATGTTATTCATATACCAGAAATGATTGAAGCTACTGACTGAATGAAAGGAGCTGGCATCTCACTCTCTTTGAATCTTCTTTATCATGCTAAGAGGAGCAGGAAAAAGCAAAAAATTTCAGAATTGCACCTTGCAATGCGGAGAAATTACTGTTTGTGCATTTACAATATTCATTGATTTTTGCCATTGAAAAACGTCCAGAAATGATTGAAGCTACTGACTGAATGAAAGGAGCTGGCATCTCACTCTCTTTGAATCTTCTTTATCATGCTAAGAGGAGCAGGAAAAAGCAAAAAATTTCAGAATTGCACCTTGCAATGCGGAGAAATTTCTGTTTGTGCATTTACAATATTCATTGATTTTTGCCATTGAAAAACGTCCAGAAATGATTGAAGCTACTGACTGAATGAAAGGAGCTGGCATCTCACTCTCTTTGAATCTTCTTTATCATGCTAAGAGGAGCAGGAAAAAGCAAAAAATTTCAGAATTGCAACTTGCAATGCGGAGAAATTACTGTTTGTGCATTTACAATATTCATTGATTTTTGCCATTGAAAAACATCATGTTATTCATATACCAGAAATGATTGAAGCTACTGACTGAATGAAAGGAGCTGGCATCTCACTCTCTTTGAATCTTCTTTATCATGCTAAGAGGAGCAGGAAAAAGCAAAAAATTTCAGAATTGCACCTTGCAATGCGGAGAAATTACTGTTTGTGCATTTACAATATTCATTGATTTTTGCCATTGAAAAACATCATGTTATTCATATACCAGAAATGTTTGAAGCTACTGACTGAATGAAAGGAGCTGGCATCGCACTCTCTTTGAATCTTCTTTATCATGCTAAGAGGAGCAGGAAAAAGCAAAAAATTTCAGAATTGCACCTTGCAATGCGGAGAAATTACTGTTTGTGCATTTACAATATTCATTGATTTTTGCCATTGAAAAACGTCCAGAAATGATTGAAGCTACTGACTGAATGAAAGGAGCTGGCATCTCACTCTCTTTGAATCTTCTTTATCATGCTAAGAGGAGCAGGAAAATGCAAGAAATTTCAGAATTGCACCTTGCAATGCGCAGAAATTACTGTTTGTGCATTTACAATATTCATTGATTTTTGCCATTGAAAAACATCCAGAAATGATTGAAGCTACTGACTGAATGAAAGGAGCTGGCATCTCACTCTCTTTGAATCTTCTTTATCATGCTAAGAGGAGCAGGAAAAAGCCAAAAATTTCAGAATTGCACCTTGCAATGCGGAGAAATTACTGTTTGTGCATTTACAATATTCATTGATTTTTGCCATTGAAAAACATCATGTTATTCATATACCAGAAATGATTGAAGCTACTGACTGAATGAAAGGAGCTGGCATCTCACTCTCTTTGAATCTTCTTTATCATGCAAAGAGGAGCAGGAAAAAGCAAAAAATTTCAGAATTGCACCTTGCAATGCGGAGAAATTACTGTTTGTGCATTTACAATATTCATTGATTTTTGCCATTGAAAAACGTCCAGAAATGATTGAAGCTACTGACTGAATGAAAGGAGCTGGCATCTCACTCTCTTTGAATCTTCTTTATCATGCTAAGAGGAGCAGGAAAAAGCAAAAAATTTCAGAATTGCACCTTGCAATGCGGAGAAATTACTGTTTGTGCATTTACAATATTCACTGATTTTTGCCATTGAAAAACGTCCAGAAATGATTGAAGCAACTGACTGAAAGAAAGGAGCTGGCATCTCACTCTCTTTGAATCTTCTTTATCATGCTAAGAGGAGCAGGAAAAAGCAAAAAATTTCAGAATTGCACCTTGCAATGCGGAGAAATTACTGTTTGTGCATTTACAATATTCATTGATTTTTGCCATTGAAAAACGTCCAGAAATAATTGAAGCTACTGACTGAATGAAAGGAGCTGGAATCTCACTCTCTTTGAATCTTCTTTATCATGCTAAGAGGAGCAGGAAAAAGCAAAAAATTTCAGAATTGCAACTTGCAATGCGGAGAAATTACTGTTTGTGCATTTACAATATTCATTGATTTTTGCCATTGAAAAACATCATGTTATTCATATACCAGAAATGATTGAAGCTACTGACTGAATGAAAGGAGCTGGAATCTCACTCTCTTTGAATCTTCTTTATCATGCTAAGAGGAGCAGGAAAAAGCAAAAAATTTCAGAATGGCACCTTGCAATGCGGAGAAATTACTGTTTGTGCATTTACAATATTCATTGATTTTTGCCATTGAAAAACGTCCAGAAATGATTGAAGCTACTGACTGAATGAAAGGAGCTGGCATCTCACTCTCTTTGAATCTTCTTTATCATGCTAAGAGGAGCAGGAAAAAGCAAAAAATTTCAGAATTGCACCTTGCAATGCGGAGAAATTACTGTTTGTGCTTTTACAATATTCATTGATTTTTGCCATTGAAACACATCATGTTATTCATATACCAGAAATGTTTGAAGCTACTGACTGAATGAAAGGAGCTGGCATCTCACTCTCTTTGAATCTTCTTTATCATGCTAAGAGGAGCAGGAAAAAGCAAAACATTTCAGAATTGCACCTTGCAATGCGGAGAAATTACTGTTTGTGCATTTACAATATTCATTGATTTTTGCCATTGAAAAATGTCCAGAAATGATTGAAGCTGCTGACTGAATGAAAGGAGCTGGCATCTCACTCTCTTTGAATCTTCTTTATCATGCTAAGAGGAGCAGGAAAAAGCAAAAAATTTCAGAATTGCACCTTGCAATGCGGAGAAATTACTGTTTGTGCATTTACAATATTCATTGATTTTTGCCATTGAAAAACATCATGTTATTCATATACCAGAAATGATTGAAGCTACTGACTGAATGAAAGGAGCTGGCATCTCACTCTCTTTGAATCTTCTTTATCATGCTAAGAGGAGCAGGAAAAAGCAAAAAATTTCAGAATTGCACCTTGCAATGCGGAGAAATTACTGTTTGTGCATTTACAATATTCATTGATTTTTGCCATTGAAAAACGTCCAGAAATGATTGAAGCTACTGACTGAATGAAAGGAGCTGGCATCTCACTCTCTTTGAATCTTCTTTATCATGCTAAGAGGAGCAGGAAAAAGCAAAAAATTTCAGAATTGCACCTTGCAATGCGGAGAAATTACTGTTTGTGCATTTACAATATTCATTGATTTTTGCCATTGAAAAACGTCCAGAAATGATTGAAGCTACTGACTGAATGAAAGGAGCTGGCATCTCACTCTCTTTGAATCTTCTTTATCATGCTAAGAGGAGCAGGAAAAAGCAAAAAATTTCAGAATTGCACCTTGCAATGCGGAGAAATTACTGTTTGTGCATTTACAATATTCATTGATTTTTGCCATTGAAAAACATCATGTTATTCATATACCAGAAATGTTTGAAGCTACTGACTGAATGAAAGGAGCTGGCATCTCACTCTCTTTGAATCTTCTTTATCATGCTAAGAGGAGCAGGAAAAAGCAAAAAATTTCAGAATTGCACCTTGCAATGCGGAGAAATTACTGTTTGTGCATTTACAATATTCATTGATTTTTGCCATTGAAAAACGTCCAGAAATGATTGAAGCTACTGACTGAATGAAAGGAGCTGGCATCTCACTCTCTTTGAATCTTCTTTATCATGCTAAGAGGAGCAGGAAAAAGCAAAAAATTTCAGAATTGCACCTTGCAATGCGGAGAAATTACTGTTTGTGCATTTACAATATTCATTGATTTTTGCCATTGAAAAACGTCCAGAAATGATTGAAGCTACTGACTGAATGAAAGGAGCTGGCATCTCACTCTCTTTGAATCTTCTTTATCATGCTAAGAGGAGCAGGAAAAAGCAAAAAATTTCAGAATTGCAACTTGCAATGCGGAGAAATTACTGTTTGTGCATTTACAATATTCATTGATTTTTGCCATTGAAAAACATCATGTTATTCATATACCAGAAATGATTGAAGCTACTGACTGAATGAAAGGAGCTGGCATCTCACTCTCTTTGAATCTTCTTTATCATGCTAAGAGGAGCAGGAAAAAGCAAAAAATTTCAGAATTGCACCTTGCAATGCGGAGAAATTACTGTTTGTGCATTTACAATATTCATTGATTTTTGCCATTGAAAAACGTCCAGAAATGATTGAAGCTACTGACTGAATGAAAGGAGCTGGCATCTCACTCTCTTTGAATCTTCTTTATCATGCTAAGAGGAGCAGGAAAAAGCAAAAAATTTCAGAATTGCACCTTGCAATGCGGAGAAATTACTGTTTGTGCATTTACAATATTCACTGATTTTTGCCATTGAAAAACGTCCAGAAATGATTGAAGCAACTGACTGAAAGAAAGGAGCTGGCATCTCACTCTCTTTGAATCTTCTTTATCATGCTAAGAGGAGCAGGAAAAAGCAAAAAATTTCAGAATTGCACCTTGCAATGCGGAGAAATTACTGTTTGTGCATTTACAATATTCATTGATTTTTGCCATTGAAAAACGTCCAGAAATAATTGAAGCTACTGACTGAATGAAAGGAGCTGGCATCTCACTCTCTTTGAATCTTCTTTATCATGCTAAGAGGAGCAGGAAAAAGCAAAAAATTTCAGAATTGCAACTTGCAATGCGGAGAAATTACTGTTTGTGCATTTACAATATTCATTGATTTTTGCCATTGAAAAACATCATGTTATTCATATACCAGAAATGATTGAAGCTACTGACTGAATGAAAGGAGCTGGAATCTCACTCTCTTTGAATCTTCTTTATCATGCTAAGAGGAGCAGGAAAAAGCAAAAAATTTCAGAATGGCACCTTGCAATGCGGAGAAATTACTGTTTGTGCATTTACAATATTCATTGATTTTTGCCATTGAAAAACGTCCAGAAATGATTGAAGCTACTGACTGAATGAAAGGAGCTGGCATCTCACTCTCTTTGAATCTTCTTTATCATGCTAAGAGGAGCAGGAAAAAGCAAAAAATTTCAGAATTGCACCTTGCAATGCGGAGAAATTACTGTTTGTGCTTTTACAATATTCATTGATTTTTGCCATTGAAACACATCATGTTATTCATATACCAGAAATGTTTGAAGCTACTGACTGAATGAAAGGAGCTGGCATCTCACTCTCTTTGAATCTTCTTTATCATGCTAAGAGGAGCAGGAAAAAGCAAAACATTTCAGAATTGCACCTTGCAATGCGGAGAAATTACTGTTTGTGCATTTACAATATTCATTGATTTTTGCCATTGAAAAATGTCCAGAAATGATTGAAGCTGCTGACTGAATGAAAGGAGCTGGCATCTCACTCTCTTTGAATCTTCTTTATCATGCTAAGAGGAGCAGGAAAAAGCAAAAAAATTCAGAATTGCACCTTGCAATGCGGAGAAATTACTGTTTGTGCATTTACAATATTCATTGATTTTTGCCATTGAAAAACATCATGTTATTCATATACCAGAAATGATTGAAGCTACTGACTGAATGAAAGGAGCTGGCATCTCACTCTCTTTGAATCTTCTTTATCATGCTAAGAGGAGCAGGAAAAAGCAAAAAATTTCAGAATTGCACCTTGCAATGCGGAGAAATTACTGTTTGTGCATTTACAATATTCATTGATTTTTGCCATTGAAAAACGTCCAGAAATGATTGAAGCTACTGACTGAATGAAAGGAGCTGGCATCTCACTCTCTTTGAATCTTCTTTATCATGCTAAGAGGAGCAGGAAAAAGCAAAAAATTTCAGAATTGCACCTTGCAATGCGGAGAAATTACTGTTTGTGCATTTACAATATTCATTGATTTTTGCCATTGAAAAACGTCCAGAAATGATTGAAGCTACTGACTGAATGAAAGGAGCTGGCATCTCACTCTCTTTGAATCTTCTTTATCATGCTAAGAGGAGCAGGAAAAAGCAAAAAATTTCAGAATTGCACCTTGCAATGCGGAGAAATTACTGTTTGTGCATTTACAATATTCATTGATTTTTGCCATTGAAAAACATCATGTTATTCATATACCAGAAATGTTTGAAGCTACTGACTGAATGAAAGGAGCTGGCATCTCAATCTCTTTGAATCTTCTTTATCATGCTAAGAGGAGCAGGAAAAAGCAAAAAATTTCAGAATTGCACCTTGCAATGCGGAGAAATTACTGTTTGTGCATTTACAATATTCATTGATTTTTGCCATTGAAAAACGTCCAGAAATGATTGAAGCTACTGACTGAATGAAAGGAGCTGGCATCTCACTCTCTTTGAATCTTGTTTATCATGCTAAGAGGAGCAGGAAAAAGCAAAAAATTTCAGAATTGCACCTTGCAATGCGGAGAAATTACTGTTTGTGCATTTACAATATTCATTGATTTTTGCCATTGAAAAACATCATGTTATTCATATACCAGAAATGATTGAAGCTACTGACTGAATGAAAGGAGCTGGCATCTCGCTCTCTTTGAATCTTCTTTATCATGCAAGAGGAGCAGGAAAAAGCAAAAAATTTCAGAATTGCACCTTGCAATGCGGAGAAATTACTGTTTGTGCATTTACAATATTCATTGATTTTTGCCATTGAAAAATGTCCAGAAGAGATTGAAGCTACTGACTGAATCAAAGGAGCTGGCATCTCACTCTCTTTGAATCTTCTTTATCATGCTAAGAGGAGCAGGAAAAAGCAAAAAATTTCAGAATTGCACCTTGCAATGTGGAGAAATTACTGTTTGTGCATTTACAATATTCATTGATTTTTGCCATTGAAAAACATCATGTTATTCATATACCAGAAATGATTGAAGCTACTGACTGAATGAAAGGAGCTGGCATCTCACTCTCTTTGAATCTTCTTTATCATGCTAAGAGGAGCAGGAAAAAGCAAAAAATTTCAGAATTGCACCTTGCAATGCGGAGAAATTACTGTTTGTGCATTTACAATATTCATTGATTTTTGCCATTGAAAAACGTCCAGAAATGATTGAAGCTACTGACTGAATGAAAGGAGCTGGCATCTCACTCTCTTTGAATCTTCTTTATCATGCTAAGAGGAGCAGGAAAAAGCAAAAAATTTCAGAATTGCACCTTGCAATGCGGAGAAATTACTGTTTGTGCTTTTACAATATTCATTGATTTTTGCCATTGAAAAACATCATGTTATTCATATACCAGAAATGTTTGAAGCTACTGACTGAATGAAAGGAGCTGGCATCTCACTCTCTTTGAATCTTCTTTATCATGCTAAGAGGAGCAGGAAAAAGCAAAAAATTTCAGAATTGCACCTTGCAATGCGGAGAAATTACTGTTTGTGCATTTACAATATTCATTGATTTTTGCCATTGAAAAACGTCCAGAAATGATTGAAGCTACTGACTGAATGAAAGGAGCTGGCATCTCACTCTCTTTGAATCTTCTTTATCATGCTAAGAGGAGCAGGAAAAAGCAAAAAATTTCAGAATTGCACCTTGCAATGCGGAGAAATTACTGTTTGTGCATTTACAATATTCATTGATTTTTGCCATTGAAAAACGTCCAGAAATGATTGAAGCTACTGACTGAATGAAAGGAGCTGGCATCTCACTCTCTTTGAATCTTCTTTATCATGCTAAGAGGAGCAGGAAAAAGCAAAAAATTTCAGAATTGCAACTTGCAATGCGGAGAAATTACTGTTTGTGCATTTACAATATTCATTGATTTTTGCCATTGAAAAACATCATGTTATTCATATACCAGAAATGATTGAAGCTACTGACTGAATGAAAGGAGCTGGCATCTCACTCTCTTTGAATCTTCTTTATCATGCTAAGAGGAGCAGGAAAAAGCAAAAAATTTCAGAATTGCACCTTGCAATGCGGAGAAATTACTGTTTGTGCATTTACAATATTCATTGATTTTTGCCATTGAAAAACGTCCAGAAATGATTGAAGCTACTGACTGAATGAAAGGAGCTGGCATCTCACTCTCTTTGAATCTTCTTTATCATGCTAAGAGGAGCAGGAAAAAGCAAAAAATTTCAGAATTGCACCTTGCAATGCGGAGAAATTACTGTTTGTGCATTTACAATATTCATTGATTTTTGCCATTGAAAAACGTCCAGAAATGATTGAAGCTACTGACTGAATGAAAGGAGCTGGCATCTCACTCTCTTTGAATCTTCTTTATCATGCTAAGAGGAGCAGGAAAAAGCAAAAAATTTCAGAATTGCACCTTGCAATGCGGAGAAATTACTGTTTGTGCATTTACAATATTCATTAATTTTTGCCATTGAAAAACATCATGTTATTCAAATCCCAGAAATGTTTGAAGCTACTGACTGAATGAAAGAAGCTGGCATCTCACTCTCTTTGAATCTTCTTTATCATGCTAAGAGGAGCAGGAAAAAGCAAAAAATTTCAGAATTGCACCTTGCAATGCGGAGAAATTACTGTTTGTGCATTTACAATATTCATTGATTTTTGCCATTGAAAAACGTCCAGAAATGATTGAAGCTACTGACTGAATGAAAGGAGCTGGCATCTCACTCTCTTTGAATCTTCTTTATCATGCTAAGAGGAGCAGGAAAAAGCAAAAAATTTCAGAATTGCACCTTGCAATGCGGAGAAATTACTGTTTGTGCATTTACAATATTCATTGATTTTTGCCATTGAAAAACATCATGTTATTCATATACCAGAAATGTTTGAAGCTACTGACTGAATGAAAGGAGCTGGCATCTCACTCTCTTTGAATCTTCTTTATCATGCTAAGAGGAGCAGGAAAAAGCAAAAAATTTCAGAATTGCACCTTGCAATGCGGAGAAATTACTGTTTGTGCATTTACAATATTCATTGATTTTTGCCATTGAAAAACGTCCAGAAATGATTGAAGCTACTGACTGAATGAAAGGAGCTGGCATCTCACTCTCTTTGAATCTTCTTTATCATGCTAAGAGGAGCAGGAAAATGCAAGAAATTTCAGAATTGCACCTTGCAATGCGGAGAAATTACTGTTTGTGCATTTACAATATTCATTGATTTTTGCCATTGAAAAACATCCAGAAATGATTGAAGCTACTGACTGAATGAAAGGAGCTGGCATCTCACTCTCTTTGAATCTTCTTTATCATGCTAAGAGGAGCAGGAAAAAGCCAAAAATTTCAGAATTGCACCTTGCAATGCGGAGAAATTACTGTTTGTGCATTTACAATATTCATTGATTTTTGCCATTGAAAAACATCATGTTATTCATATACCAGAAATGATTGAAGCTACTGACTGAATGAAAGGAGCTGGCATCTCACTCTCTTTGAATCTTCTTTATCATGCAAAGAGGAGCAGGAAAAAGCAAAAAATTTCAGAATTGCACCTTGCAATGCGGAGAAATTACTGTTTGTGCATTTACAATATTCATTGATTTTTGCCATTGAAAAACGTCCAGAAATGATTGAAGCTACTGACTGAATGAAAGGAGCTGGCATCTCACTCTCTTTGAATCTTCTTTATCATGCTAAGAGGAGCAGGAAAAAGCAAAAAATTTCAGAATTGCACCTTGCAATGCGGAGAAATTACTGTTTGTGCATTTACAATATTCATTGATTTTTGCCATTGAAAAACGTCCAGAAATGATTGAAGCAACTGACTGAATGAAAGGAGCTGGCATCTCACTCTCTTTGAATCTTCTTTATCATGCTAAGAGGAGCAGGAAAAAGCAAAAAATTTCAGAATTGCACCTTGCAATGCGGAGAAATTACTGTTTGTGCATTTACAATATTCATTGATTTTTGCCATTGAAAAACGTCCAGAAATAATTGAAGCTACTGACTGAATGAAAGGAGCTGGCATCTCACTCTCTTTGAATCTTCTTTATCATGCTAAGAGGAGCAGGAAAAAGCAAAAAATTTCAGAATTGCAACTTGCAATGCGGAGAAATTACTGTTTGTGCATTTACAATATTCATTGATTTTTGCCATTGAAAAACATCATGTTATTCATATACCAGAAATGATTGAAGCTACTGACTGAATGAAAGGAGCTGGCATCTCACTCTCTTTGAATCTTCTTTATCATGCTAAGAGGAGCAGGAAAAAGCAAAAAATTTCAGAATTGCACCTTGCAATGCGGAGAAATTACTGTTTGTGCATTTACAATATTCATTGATTTTTGCCATTGAAAAACGTCCAGAAATGATTGAAGCTACTGACTGAATGAAAGGAGCTGGCATCTCACTCTCTTTGAATCTTCTTTATCATGCTAAGAGGAGCAGGAAAAAGCAAAAAATTTCAGAATTGCACCTTGCAATGCGGAGAAATTACTGTTTGTGCTTTTACAATATTCATTGATTTTTGCCATTGAAAAACATCATGTTATTCATATACCAGAAATGTTTGAAGCTACTGACTGAATGAAAGGAGCTGGCATCTCACTCTCTTTGAATCTTCTTTATCATGCTAAGAGGAGCAGGAAAAAGCAAAAAATTTCAGAATTGCACCTTGCAATGCGGAGAAATTACTGTTTGTGCATTTACAATATTCATTGATTTTTGCCATTGAAAAATGTCCAGAAATGATTGAAGCTGCTGACTGAATGAAAGGAGCTGGCATCTCACTCTCTTTGAATCTTCTTTATCATGCTAAGAGGAGCAGGAAAAAGCAAAAAATTTCAGAATTGCACCTTGCAATGCGGAGAAATTACTGTTTGTGCATTTACAATATTCATTGATTTTTGCCATTGAAAAACATCATGTTATTCATATACCAGAAATGATTGAAGCTACTGACTGAATGAAAGGAGCTGGCATCTCACTCTCTTTGAATCTTCTTTATCATGCTAAGAGGAGCAGGAAAAAGCAAAAAATTTCAGAATTGCACCTTGCAATGCGGAGAAATTACTGTTTGTGCATTTACAATATTCATTGATTTTTGCCATTGAAAAACGTCCAGAAATGATTGAAGCTACTGACTGAATGAAAGGAGCTGGCATCTCACTCTCTTTGAATCTTCTTTATCATGCTAAGAGGAGCAGGAAAAAGCAAAAAATTTCAGAATTGCACCTTGCAATGCGGAGAAATTACTGTTTGTGCATTTACAATATTCATTGATTTTTGCCATTGAAAAACGTCCAGAAATGATTGAAGCTACTGACTGAATGAAAGGAGCTGGCATCTCACTCTCTTTGAATCTTCTTTATCATGCTAAGAGGAGCAGGAAAAAGCAAAAAATTTCAGAATTGCACCTTGCAATGCGGAGAAATTACTGTTTGTGCATTTACAATATTCATTGATTTTTGCCATTGAAAAACATCATGTTATTCATATACCAGAAATGTTTGAAGCTACTGACTGAATGAAAGGAGCTGGCATCTCACTCTCTTTGAATCTTCTTTATCATGCTAAGAGGAGCAGGAAAAAGCAAAAAATTTCAGAATTGCACCTTGCAATGCGGAGAAATTACTGTTTGTGCATTTACAATATTCATTGATTTTTGCCATTGAAAAACGTCCAGAAATGATTGAAGCTACTGACTGAATGAAAGGAGCTGGCATCTCACTCTCTTTGAATCTTCTTTATCATGCTAAGAGGAGCAGGAAAAAGCAAAAAATTTCAGAATTGCACCTTGCAATGCGGAGAAATTACTGTTTGTGCATTTACAATATTCATTGATTATTGCCATTGAAAAACATCATGTTATTCATATACCAGAAATGATTGAAGCTACTGACTGAATGAAAGGAGCTGGCATCTCGCTCTCTTTGAATCTTCTTTATCATGCTAAGAGGAGCAGGAAAAAGCAAAAAATTTCAGAATTGCACCTTGCAATGCGGAGAAATTACTGTTTGTGCATTTACAATATTCATTGATTTTTGCCATTGAAAAACGTCCAGAAATGATTGAAGCTACTGACTGAATGAAAGGAGCTGGCATCTCACTCTCTTTGAATCTTCTTTATCATGCTAAGAGGAGCAGGAAAAAGCAAAAAATTTCAGAATTGCACCTTGCAATGTGGAGAAATTACTGTTTGTGCATTTACAATATTCATTGATTTTTGCCATTGAAAAACATCATGTTATTCATATACCAGAAATGATTGAAGCTACTGACTGAATGAAAGGAGCTGGCATCTCACTCTCTTTGAATCTTCTTTATCATGCTAAGAGGAGCAGGAAAAAGCAAAAAATTTCAGAATTGCACCTTGCAATGCGGAGAAATTACTGTTTGTGCATTTACAATATTCATTGATTTTTGCCATTGAAAAACGTCCAGAAATGATTGAAGCTACTGACTGAATGAAAGGAGCTGGCATCTCACTCTCTTTGAATCTTCTTTATCATGCTAAGAGGAGCAGGAAAAAGCAAAAAATTTCAGAATTGCACCTTGCAATGCGGAGAAATTACTGTTTGTGCTTTTACAATATTCATTGATTTTTGCCATTGAAAAACATCATGTTATTCATATACCAGAAATGTTTGAAGCTACTGACTGAATGAAAGGAGCTGGCATCTCACTCTCTTTGAATCTTCTTTATCATGCTAAGAGGAGCAGGAAAAAGCAAAAAATTTCAGAATTGCACCTTGCAATGCGGAGAAATTACTGTTTGTGCATTTACAATATTCATTGATTTTTGCCATTGAAAAACGTCCAGAAATGATTGAAGCTACTGACTGAATGAAAGGAGCTGGCATCTCACTCTCTTTGAATCTTCTTTATCATGCTAAGAGGAGCAGGAAAAAGCAAAAAATTTCAGAATTGCACCTTGCAATGCGGAGAAATTACTGTTTGTGCATTTACAATATTCATTGATTTTTGCCATTGAAAAACATGTTATTCATATACCAGAAATGATTGAAGCTACTGACTGAATGAAAGGAGCTGGCATCTTACTCTCTTTGAATCTTCTTTGTCATGCTAAGAGGAGCAGGAAAAAGCAAAAAATTTCAGAATTGCACCTTGCAATGCGGAGAAATTACTGTTTGAGCATTTACAATATTCATTGATTTTTGCCATTGAAAAACGTCCAGAAATGATTGAAGCTACTGACTGAATGAAAGGAGCTGGCATCTCACTCTCTTTGAATCTTCCTTATCATGCTAAGAGGAGCAGGAAAAAGCAAAAAATTTCAGAATTGCACCTTGCAATGCGGAGAAATTACTGTTTGTGCATTTACAATATTCATTGATTTTTGCCATTGAAAAACGTCCAGAAATGATTGAAGCTACTGACTGAATGAAAGGAGCTGGCATCTCACTCTCTTTGAATCTTCTTTATCATGCTAAGAGGAGCAGGAAAAAGCAAAAAATTTCAGAATTGCACCTTGCAATGCGGAGAAATTACTGTTTGTGCATTTACAATATTCATTGATTTTTGCCATTGAAAAACATCATGTTATTCATATACCAGAAATGTTTGTAGCTACTGACTGAATGAAAGGAGCTGGCATCTCACTCTCTTTGAATCTTCTTTATCATGCTAAGAGGAGCAGGAATAAGCAAAAAATTTCAGAATTGCACCTTGCAATGCGGAGAAATTACTGTTTGTGCATTTACAATATTCATTGATTTTTGCCATTGAAAAACGTCCAGAAATGATTGAAGCTACTGACTGAATGAAAGGAGCTGGCATCTCACTCTCTTTGAATCTTCTTTATCATGCTAAGAGGAGCAGGAAAAAGCAAAAAATTTCAGAATTGCACCTTGCAATGCGGAGAAATTACTATTTGTGCATTTACAATATTCATTGATTTTTGCCATTGAAAAACGTCCAGAAATGATTGAAGCTACTGACTGAATGAAAGGAGCTGGCATCTCACTCTCTTTGAATCTTCTTTATCATGCTAAGAGGAGCAGGAAAAAGCAAAAAATTTCAGAATTGCACCTTGCAATGCGGAGAAATTACTCTTTGTGCATTTACAATATTCATTGATTTTTGCCATTGAAAAACATCATGTTATTCATATACCAGAAATGTTTGAAGCTACTGACTGAATGAAAGGAGCTGGCATCTCACTCTCTTTGAATCTTCTTTATCATGCTAAGAGGAGCAGGAAAAAGCAAAAAATTTCAGAATTGCACCTTGCAATGCGGAGAAATTACTGTTTGTGCATTTACAATATTCATTGATTTTTGCCATTGAAAAACATCATGTTATTCATATACCAGAAATGTTTGAAGCTACTGACTGAATGAAAGGAGCTGGCATCTCACTCTCTTTGAATCTTCTTTATCATGCTAAGAGGAGCAGGAAAAAGCAAAAAATTTCAGAATTGCACCTTGCAATGCGGAGAAATTACTGTTTGTGCATTTACAATATTCATTGATTTTTGCCATTGAAAAACGTCCAGAAATGATTGAAGCTACTGACTGAATGAAAGGAGCTGGCATCTCACTCTCTTTGAATCTTCTTTATCATGCTAAGAGGAGCAGGAAAAAGCAAAAAATTTCAGAATTGCACCTTGCAATGCGGAGAAATTACTGTTTGTGCATTTACAATATTCATTGATTTTTGCCATTGAAAAACATCATGTTATTCATATACCAGAAATGATTGAAGCTACTGACTGAATGAAAGGAGCTGGCATCTCGCTCTCTTTGAATCATCTTTATCATGCTAAGAGGAGCAGGAAAAAGCAAAAAATTTCAGAATTGCACCTTGCAATGCGGAGAAATTACTGTTTGTGCATTTACAATATTCATTGATTTTTGCCATTGAAAAACGTCCAGAAATGATTGAAGCTACTGACTGAATGAAAGGAGCTGTCATCTCACTCTCTTTGAATCTTCTTTATCATGCTAAGAGGAGCAGGAAAAAGCAAAAAATTTCAGAATTGCACCTTGCAATGCGGAGAAATTACTGTTTGTGCATTTACAATATTCATTGATTTTTGCCATTGAAAAACGTCCAGAAATGATTGAAGCTACTGACTGAATGAAAGGAGCTGGCATCTCACTCTCTTTGAATCTTCTTTATCATGCTAAGAGGAGCAGGAAAAAGCAAAAAATTTCAGAATTGCAACTTGCAATGCGGAGAAATTACTGTTTGTGCATTTACAATATTCATTGATTTTTGCCATTGAAAAACATCATGTTATTCATATACCAGAAATGATTGAAGCTACTGACTGAATGAAAGGAGCTGGCATCTCACTCTCTTTGAATCTTCTTTATCATGCTAAGAGGAGCAGGAAAAAGCAAAAAATTTCAGAATTGCACCTTGCAATGCGGAGAAATTACTGTTTGTGCATTTACAATATTCATTGATTTTTGCCATTGAAAAACGTCCAGAAATGATTGAAGCTACTGACTGAATGAAAGGAGCTGGCATCTCACTCTCTTTGAATCTTCTTTATCATGCTAAGAGGAGCAGGAAAAAGCAAAAAATTTCAGAATTGCACCTTGCAATGCGGAGAAATTACTGTTTGTGCTTTTACAATATTCATTGATTTTTGCCATTGAAAAACATCATATTATTCATATACCAGAAATGTTTGAAGCTACTGACTGAATGAAAGGAGCTGGCATCTCACTCTCTTTGAATCTTCTTTATCATGCTAAGAGGAGCAGGAAAAAGCAAAAAATTTCAGAATTGCACCTTGCAATGCGGAGAAATTACTGTTTGTGCATTTACAATATTCATTGATTTTTGCCATTGAAAAACATCATGTTATTCATATACCAGAAATGTTTGAAGCTACTGACTGAATGAAAGGAGCTGGCATCTCACTCTCTTTGAATCTTCTTTATCATGCTAAGAGGAGCAGGAAAAAGCAAAAAATTTCAGAATTGCACCTTGCAATGCGGAGAAATTACTGTTTGTGCATTTACAATATTCATTGATTTTTGCCATTGAAAAACGTCCAGAAATGATTGAAGCTACTGACTGAATGAAAGGAGCTGGCATCTCACTCTCTTTGAATCTTCTTTATCATGCTAAGAGGAGCAGGAAAAAGCAAAAAATTTCAGAATTGCACCTTGCAATGCGGAGAAATTACTGTTTGTGCATTTACAATATTCATTGATTTTTGCCATTGAAAAACATCATGTTATTCATATACCAGAAATGATTGAAGCTACTGACTGAATGAAAGGAGCTGGCATCTCGCTCTCTTTGAATCTTCTTTATCATGCTAAGAGGAGCAGGAAAAAGCAAAAAATTTCAGAATTGCACCTTGCAATGCGGAGAAATTACTGTTTGTGCATTTACAATATTCATTGATTTTTGCCATTGAAAAACGTCCAGAAATGATTGAAGCTACTGACTGAATGAAAGGAGCTGTCATCTCACTCTCTTTGAATCTTCTTTATCATGCTAAGAGGAGCAGGAAAAAGCAAAAAATTTCAGAATTGCACCTTGCAATGCGGAGAAATTACTGTTTGTGCATTTACAATATTCATTGATTTTTGCCATTGAAAAACGTCCAGAAATGATTGAAGCTACTGACTGAATGAAAGGAGCTGGCATCTCACTCTCTTTGAATCTTCTTTATCATGCTAAGAGGAGCAGGAAAAAGCAAAAAATTTCAGAATTGCAACTTGCAATGCGGAGAAATTACTGTTTGTGCATTTACAATATTCATTGATTTTTGCCATTGAAAAACATCATGTTATTCATATACCAGAAATGATTGAAGCTACTGACTGAATGAAAGGAGCTGGCATCTCACTCTCTTTGAATCTTCTTTATCATGCTAAGAGGAGCAGGAAAAAGCAAAAAATTTCAGAATTGCACCTTGCAATGCGGAGAAATTACTGTTTGTGCATTTACAATATTCATTGATTTTTGCCATTGAAAAACGTCCAGAAATGATTGAAGCTACTGACTGAATGAAAGGAGCTGGCATCTCACTCTCTTTGAATCTTCTTTATCATGCTAAGAGGAGCAGGAAAAAGCAAAAAATTTCAGAATTGCACCTTGCAATGCGGAGAAATTACTGTTTGTGCTTTTACAATATTCATTGATTTTTGCCATTGAAAAACATCATATTATTCATATACCAGAAATGTTTGAAGCTACTGACTGAATGAAAGGAGCTGGCATCTCACTCTCTTTGAATCTTCTTTATCATGCTAAGAGGAGCAGGAAAAAGCAAAAAATTTCAGAATTGCACCTTGCAATGCGGAGAAATTACTGTTTGTGCATTTACAATATTCATTGATTTTTGCCATTGAAAAACGTCCAGAAATGATTGAAGCTACTGACTGAATGAAAGGAGCTGGCATCTCACTCTCTTTGAATCTTCTTTATCATGCTAAGAGGAGCAGGAAAAAGCAAAAAATTTCAGAATTGCACCTTGCAATGCGGAGAAATTACTGTTTGTGCATTTACAATATTCATTGATTTTTGCCATTGAAAAACGTCCAGAAATGATTGAAGCTACTGACTGAATGAAAGGAGCTGGCATCTCACTCTCTTTGAATCTTCTTTATCATGCTAAGAGGAGCAGGAAAAAGCAAAAAATTTCAGAATTGCACCTTGCAATGCGGAGAAATTACTGTTTGTGCATTTACAATATTCATTGATTTTTGCCATTGAAAAACATCATGTTATTCATATACCAGAAATGATTGAAGCTACTGACTGAATGAAAGGAGCTGGCATCTTACTCTCTTTGAATCTTCTTTGTCATGCTAAGAGGAGCAGGAAAAAGCAAAAAATTTCAGAATTGCACCTTGCAATGCGGAGAAATTACTGTTTGTGCATTTACAATATTCATTGATTTTTGCCATTGAAAAACGTCCAGAAATGATTGAAGCTACTGACTGAATGAAAGGAGCTGGCATCTCACTCTCTTTGAATCTTCTTTATCATGCTAAGAGGAGCAGGAAAAAGCAAAAAATTTCAGAATTGCACCTTGCAATGCGGAGAAATTACTGTTTGTGCATTTACAATATTCATTGATTTTTGCCATTGAAAAACGTCCAGAAATGATTGAAGCTACTGACTGAATGAAAGGAGCTGGCATCTCACTCTCTTTGAATCTTCTTTATCATGCTAAGAGGAGCAGGAAAAAGCAAAAAATTTCAGAATTGCACCTTGCAATGCGGAGAAATTACTGTTTGTGCATTTACAATATTCATTGATTTTTGCCATTGAAAAACATCATGTTATTCATATACCAGAAATGTTTGTAGCTACTGACTGAATGAAAGGAGCTGGCATCTCACTCTCTTTGAATCTTCTTTATCATGCTAAGAGGAGCAGGAAAAAGCAAAAAATTTCAGAATTGCACCTTGCAATGCGGAGAAATTACTGTTTGTGCATTTACAATATTCATTGATTTTTGCCATTGAAAAACGTCCAGAAATGATTGAAGCTACTGACTGAATGAAAGGAGCTGGCATCTCACTCTCTTTGAATCTTCTTTACCATGCTAAGAGGAGCAGGAAAAAGCAAAAAATTTCAGAATTGCACCTTGCAATGCGGAGAAATTACTGTTTGTGCTTTTACAATATTCATTGATTTTTGCCATTGAAAAACATCATGTTATTCATATACCAGAAATGTTTGAAGCTACTGACTGAATGAAAGGAGCTGGCATCTCACTCTCTTTGAATCTTCTTTATCATGCTAAGAGGAGCAGGAAAAAGCAAAAAATTTCAGAATTGCACCTTGCAATGCGGAGAAATTACTGTTTGTGCATTTACAATATTCATTGATTTTTGCCATTGAAAAACGTCCAGAAATGATTGAAGCTACTGACTGAATGAAAGGAGCTGGCATCTCACTCTCTTTGAATCTTCTTTATCATGCTAAGAGGAGCAGGAAAAAGCAAAAAATTTCAGAATTGCACCTTGCAATGCGGAGAAATTACTGTTTGTGCATTTACAATATTCATTGATTTTTGCCATTGAAAAACGTCCAGAAATGATTGAAGCTACTGACTGAATGAAAGGAGCTGGTATCTCACTCTCTTTGAATCTTCTTTATCATGCTAAGAGGAGCAGGAAAAAGCAAAAAATTTCAGAATTGCAACTTGCAATGCGGAGAAATTACTGTTTGTGCATTTACAATATTCATTGATTTTTGCCATTGAAAAACATCATGTTATTCATATACCAGAAATGATTGAAGCTACTGACTGAATGAAAGGAGCTGGCATCTCACTCTCTTTGAATCTTCTTTATCATGCTAAGAGGAGCAGGAAAAAGCAAAAAATTTCAGAATTGCACCTTGCAATGCGGAGAAATTACTGTTTGTGCATTTACAATATTCATTGATTTTTGCCATTGAAAAATGTCCAGAAATGATTGAAGCTACTGACTGAATGAAAGGAGCTGGCATCTCACTCTCTTTGAATCTTCTTTATCATGCTAAGAGGAGCAGGAAAAAGCAAAAAATTTCAGAATTGCACCTTGCAATGCGGAGAAATTACTGTTTGTGCTTTTACAATATTCATTGATTTTTGCCATTGAAAAACATCATATTATTCATATACCAGAAATGTTTGAAGCTACTGACTGAATGAAAGGAGCTGGCATCTCACTCTCTTTGAATCTTCTTTATCATGCTAAGAGGAGCAGGAAAAAGCAAAAAATTTCAGAATTGCACCTTGCAATGCGGAGAAATTACTGTTTGTGCATTTACAATATTCATTGATTTTTGCCATTGAAAAACGTCCAGAAATGATTGAAGCTACTGACTGAATGAAAGGAGCTGGCATCTCACTCTCTTTGAATCTTCTTTATCATGCTAAGAGGAGCAGGAAAAAGCAAAAAATTTCAGAATTGCACCTTGCAATGCGGAGAAATTACTGTTTGTGCATTTACAATATTCATTGATTTTTGCCATTGAAAAACGTCCAGAAATGATTGAAGCTACTGACTGAATGAAAGGAGCTGGCATCTCACTCTCTTTGAATCTTCTTTATCATGCTAAGAGGAGCAGGAAAAAGCAAAAAATTTCAGAATTGCACCTTGCAATGCGGAGAAATTACTGTTTGTGCATTTACAATATTCATTGATTTTTGCCATTGAAAAACATCATGTTATTCATATACCAGAAATGATTGAAGCTACTGACTGAATGAAAGGAGCTGGCATCTTACTCTCTTTGAATCTTCTTTGTCATGCTAAGAGGAGCAGGAAAAAGCAAAAAATTTCAGAATTGCACCTTGCAATGCGGAGAAATTACTGTTTGTGCATTTACAATATTCATTGATTTTTGCCATTGAAAAACGTCCAGAAATGATTGAAGTTACTGACTGAATGAAAGGAGCTGGCATCTCACTCTCTTTGAATCTTCTTTATCATGCTAAGAGGAGCAGGAAAAAGCAAAAAATTTCAGAATTGCACCTTGCAATGCGGAGAAATTACTGTTTGTGCATTTACAATATTCATTGATTTTTGCCATTGAAAAACGTCCAGAAATGATTGAAGCTACTGACTGAATGAAAGGAGCTGGCATCTCACTCTCTTTGAATCTTCTTTATCATGCTAAGAGGAGCAGGAAAAAGCAAAAAATTTCAGAATTGCACCTTGCAATGCGGAGAAATTACTGTTTGTGCATTTACAATATTCATTGATTTTTGCCATTGAAAAACATCATGTTATTCATATACCAGAAATGTTTGTAGCTACTGACTGAATGAAAGGAGCTGGCATCTCACTCTCTTTGAATCTTCTTTATCATGCTAAGAGGAGCAGGAAAAAGCAAAAAATTTCAGAATTGCACCTTGCAATGCGGAGAAATTACTGTTTGTGCATTTACAATATTCATTGATTTTTGCCATTGAAAAACGTCCAGAAATGATTGAAGCTACTGACTGAATGAAAGGAGCTGGCATCTCACTCTCTTTGAATCTTCTTTATCATGCTAAGAGGAGCAGGAAAAAGCAAAAAATTTCAGAATTGCACCTTGCAATGCGGAGAAATTACTGTTTGTGCATTTACAATATTCATTGATTTTTGCCATTGAAAAACGTCCAGAAATGATTGAAGCTACTGACTGAATGAAAGGAGCTGGCATCTCACTCTCTTTGAATCTTCTTTATCATGCTAAGAGGAGCAGGAAAAAGCAAAAAATTTCAGAATTGCACCTTGCAATGCGGAGAAATTACTCTTTGTGCATTTACAATATTCATTGATTTTTGCCATTGAAAAACATCATGTTATTCATATACCAGAAATGTTTGAAGCTACTGACTGAATGAAAGGAGCTGGCATCTCACTCTCTTTGAATCTTCTTTATCATGCTAAAAGGAGCAGGAAAAAGCAAAAAATTTCAGAATTGCACCTTGCAATGTGGAGAAATTACTGTTTGTGCATTTACAATATTCATTGATTTTTACCATTGAAAAACGTCCAGAAATGATTGAAGCTACTGACTGAATGAAAGTAGCTGGCATCTCACTCTCTTTGAATCTTCTTTATCATGCTAAGAGGAGCAGGAAAAAGCAAAAAATTTCAGACTTGCACCTTGCAATGCGGAGAAATTACTGTTTGTGCATTTACAATATTCATTGATTTTTGCCATTGAAAAACATCATGTTATTCATATACCAGAAATGTTTGAAGCTACTGACTGAATGAAAGGAGCTGGCATCTCACTCTCTTTGAATCTTCTTTATCATGCTAAGAGGAGCAGGAAAAAGCAAAAAATTTCAGAATTGCACCTTGCAATGCGGAGAAATTACTGTTTGTGCATTTACAATATTCATTGATTTTTGCCATTGAAAAACGTCCAGAAATGATTGAAGCTACTGACTGAATGAAAGGAGCTGGCATCTCACTCTCTTTGAATCTTCTTTATCATGCTAAGAGGAGCAGGAAAAAGCAAAAAATTTCAGAATTGCACCTTGCAATGCGGAGAAATTACTGTTTGTGCATTTACAATATTCATTGATTTTTGCCATTGAAAAACGTCCAGAAATGATTGAAGCTACTGACTGAATGAAAGGAGCTGGCATCTCACTCTCTTTGAATCTTCTTTATCATGCTAAGAGGAGCAGGAAAAAGCAAAAAATTTCAGAATTGCACCTTGCAATGCGGAGAAATTACTCTTTGTGCATTTACAATATTCATTGATTTTTGCCATTGAAAAACATCATGTTATTCATATACCAGAAATGTTTGAAGCTACTGACTGAATGAAAGGAGCTGGCATCTCACTCTCTTTGAATCTTCTTTATCATGCTAAAAGGAGCAGGAAAAAGCAAAAAATTTCAGAATTGCACCTTGCAATGTGGAGAAATTACTGTTTGTGCATTTACAATATTCATTGATTTTTACCATTGAAAAACGTCCAGAAATGATTGAAGCTACTGACTGAATGAAAGTAGCTGGCATCTCACTCTCTTTGAATCTTCTTTATCATGCTAAGAGGAGCAGGAAAAAGCAAAAAATTTCAGACTTGCACCTTGCAATGCGGAGAAATTACTGTTTGTGCATTTACAATATTCATTGATTTTTGCCATTGAAAAACATCATGTTATTCATATACCAGAAATGTTTGAAGCTACTGACTGAATGAAAGGAGCTGGCATCTCACTCTCTTTGAATCTTCTTTATCATGCTAAGAGGAGCAGGAAAAAGCAAAAAATTTCAGAATTGCACCTTGCAATGCGGAGAAATTACTGTTTGTGCATTTACAATATTCATTGATTTTTGCCATTGAAAAACGTCCAGAAATGATTGAAGCTACTGACTGAATGAAAGGAGCTGGCATCTCACTCTCTTTGAATCTTCTTTATCATGCTAAGAGGAGCAGGAAAAAGCAAAAAATTTCAGAATTGCACCTTGCAATGCGGAGAAATTACTGTTTGTGCATTTACAATATTCATTGATTTTTGCCATTGAAAAACGTCCAGAAATGATTGAAGCTACTGACTGAATGAAAGGAGCTGGCATCTCACTCTCTTTGAATCTTCTTTATCATGCTAAGAGGAGCAGGAAAAAGCAAAAAATTTCAGAATTGCACCTTGCAATGCGGAGAAATTACAGTTTGTGCATTTACAATATTCATTGATTTTTGCCATTGAAAAACATCCAGAAATGATTGAAGCTACTGACTGAATGAAAGGAGCTGGCATCTCACTCTCTTTGAATATTCTTTATCATGCTAAGAGGAGCAGGAAAAAGCAAAAAATTTCAGAATTGCACCTTGAAATGCGGAGAAATTACTGTTTGTGCATTTACAATATTCATTGATTTTTGCCATTGAAAAACATCATGTTATTCATATACCAGAAATGTTTGAAGCTACTGACTGAATGAAAGGAGCTGGCATCTCACTCTCTTTGAATCTTCTTTATCATGCTAAGAGGAGCAGGAAAAAGCAAAAAATTTCAGAATTGCACCTTGCAATGTGGAGAAATTACTGTTTGTGCATTTACAATATTCATTGATTTTTACCATTGAAAAACGTCCAGAAATGATTGAAGCTACTGACTGAATGAAAGTAGCTGGCATCTCACTCTCTTTGAATCTTCTTTATCATGCTAAGAGGAGCAGGAAAATGCAAAAAATTTCAGACTTGCACCTTGCAATGCGGAGAAATTACTGTTTGTGCATTTACAATATTCATTGATTTTTGCCATTGAAAAACATCATGTTATTCATATACCAGAAATGTTTGAAGCTACTGACTGAATGAAAGGAGCTGGCATCTCACTCTCTTTGAATCTTCTTAATCATGCTAAGAGGAGCAGGAAAAAGCAAAAAATTTCAGAATTGCACCTTGCAATGCGGAGAAATTACTGTTTGTGCATTTACAATATTCATTGATTTTTGCCATTGAAAAACGTCCAGAAATGATTGAAGCTACTGACTGAATGAAAGGAGCTGGCATCTCACTCTCTTTGAATCTTGTTTATCATGCTAAGAGGAGCAGGAAAAAGCAAAAAATTTCAGAATTGCACCTTGCAATGCGGAGAAATTACTGTTTGTGCATTTACAATATTCATTGATTTTTGCCATTGAAAAACGTCCAGAAATGATTGAAGCTACTGACTGAATGAAAGGAGCTGGCATCTCACTCTCTTTGAATCTTCTTTATCATGCTAAGAGGAGCAGGAAAAAGCAAAAAATTTCAGAATTGCACCTTGCAATGCGGAGAAATTACTGTTTGTGCATTTACAATATTCATTGATTTCTGCCATTGAAAAACATCATGTTATTCATATACCAGAAATGATTGAAGCTACTGACTGAATGAAAGGAGCTGGCATCTCACTCTCTTTGAATCTTCTTTATCATGCTAAGAGGAGCAGGAAAAAGCAAAAAATTTCAGAATTGCACCTTGCAATGCGGAGAAATTACTGTTTGTGCATTTACAATATTCATTGATTTTTGCCATTGAAAAACGTCCAGAAATGATTGAAGCTACTGACTGAATGAAAGGAACTGGCATCTCACTCTCTTTGAATCTTCTTTATCATGCTAAGAGGAGCAGGAAAAAGCAAAAAATTTCAGAATTGCACCTTGCAATGCGGAGAAATTACTGTTTGTGCATTTACAAAATTCATTGATTTTTGCCATTGAAAAACATCATGTTATTCATATACCAGAAATGTTTGAAGCTACTGACTGAATGAAAGGAGCTGACATCTCACTCTCTTTGAATCTTCTTTATCATGCTAAGAGGAGCAGGAAAAAGCAAAAAATTTCAGAATTGCACCTTGCAATGTGGAGAAATTACTGTTTGTGCATTTACAATATTCATTGATTTTTGCCATTGAAAAACGTCCAGAAATGATTGAAGCTACTGACTGAATGAAAGGAGCTGGCATCTCACTCTCTTTGAATCTTCTTTATCATGCTAACAGGAGCAGGAAAAAGCAAAAAATTTCAGAATTGCACCTTACAATGCGGAGAAATTACTGTTTGTGCATTTACAATATTCATTGATTTTTGCCATTGAAAAACGTCCAGAAATGATTGAAGCTACTGACTGAATGAAAGGAGCTGGCATCTCACTCTCTTTGAATCTTCTTTATCATGCTAAGAGGAGCAGGAAAAAGCAAAAAATTTCAGAATTGCACCTTGCAATGTGGAGAAATTACTGTTTGTGCATTTACAATATTCATTGATTTTTGCCATTGAAAAACATCATGTTATTCATATACCAGAAATGATTGAAGCTACTGACTGAATGAAAGGAGCTGGCATCTCACTCTCTTTGAATCTTCTTTATCATGCTAAGAGGAGCAGGAAAAAGCAAAAAATTTCAGAATTGCACCTTGCAATGCGGAGAAATTACTGTTTGTGCATTTACAATATTCATTGATTTTTGCCATTGAAAAACGTCCAGAAATGATTGAAGCTACTGACTGAATGAAAGGAACTGGCATCTCACTCTCTTTGAATCTTCTTTATCATGCTAAGAGGAGCAGGAAAAAGCAAAAAATTTCAGAATTGCACCTTGCAATGCGGAGAAATTACTGTTTGTGCATTTACAAAATTCATTGATTTTTGCCATTGAAAAACATCATGTTATTCATATACCAGAAATGTTTGAAGCTACTGACTGAATGAAAGGAGCTGACATCTCACTCTCTTTGAATCTTCTTTATCATGCTAAGAGGAGCAGGAAAAAGCAAAAAATTTCAGAATTGCACCTTGCAATGCGGAGAAATTACTGTTTGTGCATTTACAATATTCATTGATTTTTGCCATTGAAAAACGTCCAGAAATGATTGAAGCTACTGACTGAATGAAAGGAGCTGGCATCTCACTCTCTTTGAATCTTCTTTATCATGCTAAGAGGAGCAGGAAAAAGCAAAAAATTTCAGAATTGCACCTTGCAATGCGGAGAAATTACTGTTTGTGCATTTACAATATTCATTGATTTTTGCCATTGAAAAACATCATGTTATTCATATACCAGAAATGTTTGAAGCTACTGACTGAATGAAAGGAGCTGGCATCTCACTCTCTTTGAATCTTGTTTATCATGCTAAGAGGAGCAGGAAAAAGCAAAAAATTTCAGAATTGCACCTTGCAATGCGGAGAAATTACTGTTTGTGCATTTACAATATTCATTGATTTTTGCCATTGAAAAACGTCCAGAAATGATTGAAGCTACTGACTGAATGAAAGGAGCTGGCATCTCACTCTCTTTGAATCTTGTTTATCATGCTAAGAGGAGCAGGAAAAAGCAAAAAATTTCAGAATTGCACCTTGCAATGCGGAGAAATTACTGTTTGTGCATTTACAATATTCATTGATTTTTGCCATTGAAAAACGTCCAGAAATGATTGAAGCTACTGACTGAATGAAAGGAGCTGGCATCTCACTCTCTTTGAATCTTCTTTATCATGCTAAGAGGAGCAGGAAAAAGCAAAAAAATACAGAATTGCACCTTGCAATGCGGAGAAATTACTGTTTGTGCATTTACAATATTCATTGATTTTTGCCATTGAAAAACATCATGTTATTCATATACCAGAAATGATTGAAGCTACTGACTGAATGAAAGGAGCTGGCATCTCACTCTCTTTGAATCTTCTTTATCATGCTAAGAGGAGCAGGAAAAAGCAAAAAATTTCAGAATTGCACCTTGCAATGCGGAGAAATTACTGTTTGTGCATTTACAATATTCATTGATTTTTGCCATTGAAAAACGTCCAGAAATGATTGAAGCTACTGACTGAATGAAAGGAGCTGGCATCTCACTCTCTTTGAATCTTCTTTATCATGCTAAGAGGAGCAGGAAAAAGCAAAAAATTTCAGAATTGCACCTTGCAATGCGGAGAAATTACTGTTTGTGCATTTACAATATTCATTGATTTTTGCCATTGAAAAACATCATGTTATTCATATACCAGAAATGTTTGAAGCTACTGACTGAATGAAAGGAGCTGGCATCTCACTCTCTTTGAATCTTCTTTATCATGCTAAGAGGAGCAGGAAAAAGCAAAAAATTTCAGAATTGCACCTTGCAATGCGGAGAAATTACTGTTTGTGCATTTACAATATTCATTGATTTTTGCCATTGAAAAACGTCCAGAAATGATTGAAGCTACTGACTGAATGAAAGGAGCTGGCATCTCACTCTCTTTGAATCTTCTTTATCATGCTAAGAGGAGCAGGAAAAAGCAAAAAATTTCAGAATTGCAACTTGCAATGCGGAGAAATTACTGTTTGTGCATTTACAATATTCATTGATTTTTGCCATTGAAAAACATCATGTTATTCATATACCAGAAATGATTGAAGCTACTGACTGAATGAAAGGAGCTGGCATCTCACTCTCTTTGAATCTTCTTTATCATGCTAAGAGGAGCAGGAAAAAGCAAAAAATTTCAGAATTGCACCTTGCAATGCGGAGAAATTACTGTTTGTGCATTTACAATATTCATTGATTTTTGCCATTGAAAAACGTCCAGAAATGATTGAAGCTACTGACTGAATGAAAGGAGCTGGCATCTCACTCTCTTTGAATCTTGTTTATCATGCTAAGAGGAGCAGGAAAAAGCAAAAAATTTCAGAATTGCACCTTGCAATGCGGAGAAATTACTGTTTGTGCATTTACAATATTCATTGATTTTTGCCATTGAAAAACGTCCAGAAATGATTGAAGCTACTGACTGAATGAAAGGAGCTGGCATCTCACTCTCTTTGAATCTTCTTTATCATGCTAAGAGGAGCAGGAAAAAGCAAAAAATTTCAGAATTGCACCTTGCAATGCGGAGAAATTACTGTTTGTGCATTTACAATATTCATTGATTTCTGCCATTGAAAAACATCATGTTATTCATATACCAGAAATGATTGAAGCTACTGACTGAATGAAAGGAGCTGGCATCTCACTCTCTTTGAATCTTCTTTATCATGCTAAGAGGAGCAGGAAAAAGCAAAAAATTTCAGAATTGCACCTTGCAATGCGGAGAAATTACTGTTTGTGCATTTACAATATTCATTGATTTTTGCCATTGAAAAACGTCCAGAAATGATTGAAGCTACTGACTGAATGAAAGGAACTGGCATCTCACTCTCTTTGAATCTTCTTTATCATGCTAAGAGGAGCAGGAAAAAGCAAAAAATTTCAGAATTGCACCTTGCAATGCGGAGAAATTACTGTTTGTGCATTTACAAAATTCATTGATTTTTGCCATTGAAAAACATCATGTTATTCATATACCAGAAATGTTTGAAGCTACTGACTGAATGAAAGGAGCTGACATCTCACTCTCTTTGAATCTTCTTTATCATGCTAAGAGGAGCAGGAAAAAGCAAAAAATTTCAGAATTGCACCTTGCAATGCGGAGAAATTACTGTTTGTGCATTTACAATATTCATTGATTTTTGCCATTGAAAAACGTCCAGAAATGATTGAAGCTACTGACTGAATGAAAGGAGCTGGCATCTCACTCTCTTTGAATCTTCTTTATCATGCTAAGAGGAGCAGGAAAAAGCAAAAAATTTCAGAATTGCACCTTGCAATGCGGAGAAATTACTGTTTGTGCATTTACAATATTCATTGATTTTTGCCATTGAAAAACATCATGTTATTCATATACCAGAAATGTTTGAAGCTACTGACTGAATGAAAGGAGCTGGCATCTCACTCTCTTTGAATCTTGTTTATCATGCTAAGAGGAGCAGGAAAAAGCAAAAAATTTCAGAATTGCACCTTGCAATGCGGAGAAATTACTGTTTGTGCATTTACAATATTCATTGATTTTTGCCATTGAAAAACGTCCAGAAATGATTGAAGCTACTGACTGAATGAAAGGAGCTGGCATCTCACTCTCTTTGAATCTTGTTTATCATGCTAAGAGGAGCAGGAAAAAGCAAAAAATTTCAGAATTGCACCTTGCAATGCGGAGAAATTACTGTTTGTGCATTTACAATATTCATTGATTTTTGCCATTGAAAAACGTCCAGAAATGATTGAAGCTACTGACTGAATGAAAGGAGCTGGCATCTCACTCTCTTTGAATCTTCTTTATCATGCTAAGAGGAGCAGGAAAAAGCAAAAAAATACAGAATTGCACCTTGCAATGCGGAGAAATTACTGTTTGTGCATTTACAATATTCATTGATTTTTGCCATTGAAAAACATCATGTTATTCATATACCAGAAATGATTGAAGCTACTGACTGAATGAAAGGAGCTGGCATCTCACTCTCTTTGAATCTTCTTTATCATGCTAAGAGGAGCAGGAAAAAGCAAAAAATTTCAGAATTGCACCTTGCAATGCGGAGAAATTACTGTTTGTGCATTTACAATATTCATTGATTTTTGCCATTGAAAAACGTCCAGAAATGATTGAAGCTACTGACTGAATGAAAGGAGCTGGCATCTCACTCTCTTTGAATCTTCTTTATCATGCTAAGAGGAGCAGGAAAAAGCAAAAAATTTCAGAATTGCACCTTGCAATGCGGAGAAATTACTGTTTGTGCATTTACAATATTCATTGATTTTTGCCATTGAAAAACATCATGTTATTCATATACCAGAAATGTTTGAAGCTACTGACTGAATGAAAGGAGCTGGCATCTCACTCTCTTTGAATCTTCTTTATCATGCTAAGAGGAGCAGGAAAAAGCAAAAAATTTCAGAATTGCACCTTGCAATGCGGAGAAATTACTGTTTGTGCATTTACAATATTCATTGATTTTTGCCATTGAAAAACGTCCAGAAATGATTGAAGCTACTGACTGAATGAAAGGAGCTGGCATCTCACTCTCTTTGAATCTTCTTTATCATGCTAAGAGGAGCAGGAAAAAGCAAAAAATTTCAGAATTGCAACTTGCAATGCGGAGAAATTACTGTTTGTGCATTTACAATATTCATTGATTTTTGCCATTGAAAAACATCATGTTATTCATATACCAGAAATGATTGAAGCTACTGACTGAATGAAAGGAGCTGGCATCTCACTCTCTTTGAATCTTCTTTATCATGCTAAGAGGAGCAGGAAAAAGCAAAAAATTTCAGAATTGCACCTTGCAATGCGGAGAAATTACTGTTTGTGCATTTACAATATTCATTGATTTTTGCCATTGAAAAACGTCCAGAAATGATTGAAGCTACTGACTGAATGAAAGGAGCTGGCATCTCACTCTCTTTGAATCTTGTTTATCATGCTAAGAGGAGCAGGAAAAAGCAAAAAATTTCAGAATTGCACCTTGCAATGCGGAGAAATTACTGTTTGTGCATTTACAATATTCATTGATTTTTGCCATTGAAAAACGTCCAGAAATGATTGAAGCTACTGACTGAATGAAAGGAGCTGGCATCTCACTCTCTTTGAATCTTCTTTATCATGCTAAGAGGAGCAGGAAAAAGCAAAAAATTTCAGAATTGCACCTTGCAATGCGGAGAAATTACTGTTTGTGCATTTACAATATTCATTGATTTCTGCCATTGAAAAACATCATGTTATTCATATACCAGAAATGATTGAAGCTACTGACTGAATGAAAGGAGCTGGCATCTCACTCTCTTTGAATCTTCTTTATCATGCTAAGAGGAGCAGGAAAAAGCAAAAAATTTCAGAATTGCACCTTGCAATGCGGAGAAATTACTGTTTGTGCATTTACAATATTCATTGATTTTTGCCATTGAAAAACGTCCAGAAATGATTGAAGCTACTGACTGAATGAAAGGAACTGGCATCTCACTCTCTTTGAATCTTCTTTATCATGCTAAGAGGAGCAGGAAAAAGCAAAAAATTTCAGAATTGCACCTTGCAATGCGGAGAAATTACTGTTTGTGCATTTACAAAATTCATTGATTTTTGCCATTGAAAAACATCATGTTATTCATATACCAGAAATGTTTGAAGCTACTGACTGAATGAAAGGAGCTGACATCTCACTCTCTTTGAATCTTCTTTATCATGCTAAGAGGAGCAGGAAAAAGCAAAAAATTTCAGAATTGCACCTTGCAATGCGGAGAAATTACTGTTTGTGCATTTACAATATTCATTGATTTTTGCCATTGAAAAACGTCCAGAAATGATTGAAGCTACTGACTGAATGAAAGGAGCTGGCATCTCACTCTCTTTGAATCTTCTTTATCATGCTAAGAGGAGCAGGAAAAAGCAAAAAATTTCAGAATTGCACCTTGCAATGCGGAGAAATTACTGTTTGTGCATTTACAATATTCATTGATTTTTGCCATTGAAAAACGTCCAGAAATGATTGAAGCTACTGACTGAATGAAAGGAGCTGGCATCTCACTCTCTTTGAATCTTCTTTATCATGCTAAGAGGAGCAGGAAAAAGCAAAAAATTTCAGAATTGCACCTTGCAATGTGGAGAAATTACTGTTTGTGCATTTACAATATTCATTGATTTTTGCCATTGAAAAACATCATGTTATTCATATACCAGAAATGATTGAAGCTACTGACTGAATGAAAGGAGCTGGCATCTCACTCTCTTTGAATCTTCTTTATCATGCTAAGAGGAGCAGGAAAAAGCAAAAAATTTCAGAATTGCACCTTGCAATGCGGAGAAATTACTGTTTGTGCATTTACAATATTCATTGATTTTTGCCATTGAAAAACGTCCAGAAATGATTGAAGCTACTGACTGAATGAAAGGAACTGGCATCTCACTCTCTTTGAATCTTCTTTATCATGCTAAGAGGAGCAGGAAAAAGCAAAAAATTTCAGAATTGCACCTTGCAATGCGGAGAAATTACTGTTTGTGCATTTACAAAATTCATTGATTTTTGCCATTGAAAAACATCATGTTATTCATATACCAGAAATGTTTGAAGCTACTGACTGAATGAAAGGAGCTGACATCTCACTCTCTTTGAATCTTCTTTATCATGCTAAGAGGAGCAGGAAAAAGCAAAAAATTTCAGAATTGCACCTTGCAATGCGGAGAAATTACTGTTTGTGCATTTACAATATTCATTGATTTTTGCCATTGAAAAACGTCCAGAAATGATTGAAGCTACTGACTGAATGAAAGGAGCTGGCATCTCACTCTCTTTGAATCTTCTTTATCATGCTAAGAGGAGCAGGAAAAAGCAAAAAATTTCAGAATTGCACCTTGCAATGCGGAGAAATTACTGTTTGTGCATTTACAATATTCATTGATTTTTGCCATTGAAAAACATCATGTTATTCATATACCAGAAATGTTTGAAGCTACTGACTGAATGAAAGGAGCTGGCATCTCACTCTCTTTGAATCTTGTTTATCATGCTAAGAGGAGCAGGAAAAAGCAAAAAATTTCAGAATTGCACCTTGCAATGCGGAGAAATTACTGTTTGTGCATTTACAATATTCATTGATTTTTGCCATTGAAAAACGTCCAGAAATGATTGAAGCTACTGACTGAATGAAAGGAGCTGGCATCTCACTCTCTTTGAATCTTGTTTATCATGCTAAGAGGAGCAGGAAAAAGCAAAAAATTTCAGAATTGCACCTTGCAATGCGGAGAAATTACTGTTTGTGCATTTACAATATTCATTGATTTTTGCCATTGAAAAACGTCCAGAAATGATTGAAGCTACTGACTGAATGAAAGGAGCTGGCATCTCACTCTCTTTGAATCTTCTTTATCATGCTAAGAGGAGCAGGAAAAAGCAAAAAAATACAGAATTGCACCTTGCAATGCGGAGAAATTACTGTTTGTGCATTTACAATATTCATTGATTTTTGCCATTGAAAAACATCATGTTATTCATATACCAGAAATGATTGAAGCTACTGACTGAATGAAAGGAGCTGGCATCTCACTCTCTTTGAATCTTCTTTATCATGCTAAGAGGAGCAGGAAAAAGCAAAAAATTTCAGAATTGCACCTTGCAATGCGGAGAAATTACTGTTTGTGCATTTACAATATTCATTGATTTTTGCCATTGAAAAACGTCCAGAAATGATTGAAGCTACTGACTGAATGAAAGGAGCTGGCATCTCACTCTCTTTGAATCTTCTTTATCATGCTAAGAGGAGCAGGAAAAAGCAAAAAATTTCAGAATTGCACCTTGCAATGCGGAGAAATTACTGTTTGTGCATTTACAATATTCATTGATTTTTGCCATTGAAAAACATCATGTTATTCATATACCAGAAATGTTTGAAGCTACTGACTGAATGAAAGGAGCTGGCATCTCACTCTCTTTGAATCTTCTTTATCATGCTAAGAGGAGCAGGAAAAAGCAAAAAATTTCAGAATTGCACCTTGCAATGCGGAGAAATTACTGTTTGTGCATTTACAATATTCATTGATTTTTGCCATTGAAAAACGTCCAGAAATGATTGAAGCTACTGACTGAATGAAAGGAGCTGGCATCTCACTCTCTTTGAATCTTCTTTATCATGCTAAGAGGAGCAGGAAAAAGCAAAAAATTTCAGAATTGCAACTTGCAATGCGGAGAAATTACTGTTTGTGCATTTACAATATTCATTGATTTTTGCCATTGAAAAACATCATGTTATTCATATACCAGAAATGATTGAAGCTACTGACTGAATGAAAGGAGCTGGCATCTCACTCTCTTTGAATCTTCTTTATCATGCTAAGAGGAGCAGGAAAAAGCAAAAAATTTCAGAATTGCACCTTGCAATGCGGAGAAATTACTGTTTGTGCATTTACAATATTCATTGATTTTTGCCATTGAAAAACGTCCAGAAATGATTGAAGCTACTGACTGAATGAAAGGAGCTGGCATCTCACTCTCTTTGAATCTTCTTTATCATGCTAAGAGGAGCAGGAAAAAGCAAAAAATTTCAGAATTGCACCTTGCAATGCGGAGAAATTACTGTTTGTGCTTTTACAATATTCATTGATTTTTGCCATTGAAAAACATCATATTATTCATATACCAGAAATGTTTGAAGCTACTGACTGAATGAAAGGAGCTGGCATCTCACTCTCTTTGAATCTTCTTTATCATGCTAAGAGGAGCAGGAAAAAGCAAAAAATTTCAGAATTGCACCTTGCAATGCGGAGAAATTACTGTTTGTGCATTTACAAAATTCATTGATTTTTGCCATTGAAAAACGTCCAGAAATGATTGAAGCTACTGACTGAATGAAAGGAGCTGGCATCTCACTCTCTTTGAATCTTCTTTATCATGCTAAGAGGAGCAGGAAAAAGCAAAAAATTTCAGAATTGCACCTTGCAATGCGGAGAAATTACTGTTTGTGCATTTACAATATTCATTGATTTTTGCCATTGAAAAACGTCCAGAAATGATTGAAGCTACTGACTGAATGAAAGGAGCTGGCATCTCACTCTCTTTGAATCTTCTTTATCATGCTAAGAGGAGCAGGAAAAAGCAAAAAATTTCAGAATTGCACCTTGCAATGCGGAGAAATTACTGTTTGTGCATTTACAATATTCATTGATTTTTGCCATTGAAAAACATCATGTTATTCATATACCAGAAATGATTGAAGCTACTGACTGAATGAAAGGAGCTGGCATCTTACTCTCTTTGAATCTTCTTTGTCATGCTAAGAGGAGCAGGAAAAAGCAAAAAATTTCAGAATTGCACCTTGCAATGTGGAGAAATTACTGTTTGTGCATTTACAATATTCATTGATTTTTGCCATTGAAAAACGTCCAGAAATGATTGAAGCTACTGACTGAATGAAAGGAGCTGGCATCTCACTCTCTTTGAATCTTCTTTATCATGCTAAGAGGAGCAGGAAAAAGCAAAAAATTTCAGAATTGCACCTTGCAATGCGGAGAAATTACTGTTTGTGCATTTACAATATTCATTGATTTTTGCCATTGAAAAACATCATGTTATTCATATACCAGAAATGTTTGTAGCTACTGACTGAATGAAAGGAGCTGGCATCTCACTCTCTTTGAATCTTCTTTATCATGCTAAGAGGAGCAGGAAAAAGCAAAAAATTTCAGAATTGCACCTTGCAATGCGGAGAAATTACTGTTTGTGCATTTACAATATTCATTGATTTTTGCCATTGAAAAACGTCCAGAAATGATTGAAGCTACTGACTGAATGAAAGGAGCTGGCATCTCACTCTCTTTGAATCTTCTTTATCATGCTAAGAGGAGCAGGAAAAAGCAAAAAATTTCAGAATTGCACCTTGCAATGCGGAGAAATTACTGTTTGTGCATTTACAATATTCATTGATTTTTGCCATTGAAAAACGTCCAGAAATGATTGAAGCTACTGACTGAATGAAAGGAGCTGGCATCTCACTCTCTTTGAATCTTCTTTATCATGCTAAGAGGAGCAGGAAAAAGCAAAAAATTTCAGAATTGCACCTTGCAATGCGGAGAAATTACTCTTTGTGCATTTACAATATTCATTGATTTTTGCCATTGAAAAACATCATGTTATTCATATACCAGAAATGTTTGAAGCTACTGACTGAATGAAAGGAGCTGGCATCTCACTCTCTTTGAATCTTCTTTATCATGCTAAGAGGAGCAGGAAAAAGCAAAAAATTTCAGAATTGCACCTTGCAATGCGGAGAAATTACTGTTTGTGCATTTACAATATTCATTGATTTTTGCCATTGAAAAACGTCCAGAAATGATTGAAGCTACTGACTGAATGAAAGGAGCTGGCATCTCACTCTCTTTGAATCTTCTTTATCATGCTAAGAGGAGCAGGAAAAAGCAAAAAATTTCAGAATTGCACCTTGCAATGTGGAGAAATTACTGTTTGTGCATTTACAATATTCATTGATTTTTGCCATTGAAAAACATCATGTTATTCATATACCAGAAATGTTTGTAGCTACTGACTGAATGAAAGGAGCTGGCATCTCACTCTCTTTGAATCTTCTTTATCATGCTAAGAGGAGCAGGAAAAAGCAAAAAATTTCAGAATTGCACCTTGCAATGCGGAGAAATTACTGTTTGTGCATTTACAATATTCATTGATTTTTGCCATTGAAAAACGTCCAGAAATGATTGAAGCTACTGACTGAATGAAAGGAGCTGGCATCTCACTCTCTTTGAATCTTCTTTATCATGCTAAGAGGAGCAGGAAAAAGCAAAAAATTTCAGAATTGCACCTTGCAATGCGGAGAAATTACTGTTTGTGCATTTACAATATTCATTGATTTTTGCCATTGAAAAACGTCCAGAAATGATTGAAGCTACTGACTGAATGAAAGGAGCTGGCATCTCACTCTCTTTGAATCTTCTTTATCATGCTAAGAGGAGCAGGAAAAAGCAAAAAATTTCAGAATTGCACCTTGCAATGCGGAGAAATTACTCTTTGTGCATTTACAATATTCATTGATTTTTGCCATTGAAAAACATCATGTTATTCATATACCAGAAATGTTTGAAGCTACTGACTGAATGAAAGGAGCTGGCATCTCACTCTCTTTGAATCTTCTTTATCATGCTGAGGAGCAGGAAAAAGCAAAAAATTTTAGAATTGCACCTTGCAATGCGGAGAAATTACTGTTTGTGCATTTACAATATTCATTGATTTTTGCCATTGAAAAACGTCCAGAAATGATTGAAGCTACTGACTGAATGAAAGGAGCTGGCATCTCACTCTCTTTGAATCTTCTTTATCATGCTAAGAGGAGCAGGAAAAAGCAAAAAATTTCAGAATTGCACCTTGCAATGCGGAGAAATTACTGTTTGTGCATTTACAATATTCATTGATTTTTGCCATTGAAAAACATCATGTTATTCATATACCAGAAATGTTTGAAGCTACTGACTGAATGAAAGGAGCTGGCATCTCACTCTCTTTGAATCTTCTTTATCATGCTGAGGAGCAGGAAAAAGCAAAAAATTTCAGAATTGCACCTTGCAATGTGGAGAAATTACTGTTTGTGCATTTACAATATTCATTGATTTTTACCATTGAAAAACGTCCAGAAATGATTGAAGCTACTGACTGAATGAAAGTAGCTGGCATCTCACTCTCTTTGAATCTTCTTTATCATGCTAAGAGGAGCAGGAAAAAGCAAAAAATTTCAGACTTGCACCTTGCAATGCGGAGAAATTACTGTTTGTGCATTTACAATATTCATTGATTTTTGCCATTGAAAAACATCATGTTATTCATATACCAGAAATGTTTGAAGCTACTGACTGAATGAAAGGAGCTGGCATCTCACTCTCTTTGAATCTTCTTTATCATGCTAAGAGGAGCAGGAAAAAGCAAAAAATTTTAGAATTGCACCTTGCAATGCGGAGAAATTACTGTTTGTGCATTTACAATATTCATTGATTTTTGCCATTGAAAAACGTCCAGAAATGATTGAAGCTACTGACTGAATGAAAGGAGCTGGCATCTCACTCTCTTTGAATCTTCTTTATCATGCTAAGAGGAGCAGGAAAAAGCAAAAAATTTCAGAATTGCACCTTGCAATGCGGAGAAATTACTGTTTGTGCATTTACAATATTCATTGATTTTTGCCATTGAAAAACGTCCAGAAATGATTGAAGCTACTGACTGAATGAAAGGAGCTGGCATCTCACTCTCTTTGAATCTTCTTTATCATGCTAAGAGGAGCAGGAAAAATCAAAAAATTTCAGAATTGCACCTTGCAATGCGGAGAAATTACTGTTTGTGCATTTACAATATTCAATGATTTTTGCCATTGAAAAACATGTTATTCATATACCAGAAATGTTTGAAGCTGCTGACTGAATGAAAGGAGCTGGCACCTCACTCTCTTTGAATCTTCTTTATCATGCTAAGAGGAGCGGGAAAAAGCAAAAAATTTCAGAATTGCACCTTGCAATGCGGAGAAATTACTGTTTGTGCATTTACAATATTCATTGATTTTTGCCATTGAAAAACATCCAGAAATGATTGAAGGTACTGACTGAATGAAAGGAGCTGGCATCTCACTCTCTTTGAATCTTCTTTATCATGCTAAGAGGAGCAGGAAAAAGCAAAAAATTTCAGAATTGCACCTTGCAATGCGGAGAAATTACTGTTTGTGCATTTACAATATTCATTGATTTTTGCCATTGAAAAACGTCCAGAAATGATTGAAGCTACTGACTGAATGAAAGGAGCTGGCATCTCACTCTCTTTGAATCTTCTTTATCATGCTAAGAGGAGCAGGAAAAAGCCAAAAATTTCAGAATTGCACCTTGCAATGCGGAGAAATTACAGTTTGTGCATTTACAATATTCATTGATTTTTGCCATTGAAAAACATCCAGAAATGATTGAAGCTACTGACTGAATGAAAGGACCTGGCATCTCACTCTCTTTGAATCTTCTTTATCATGCTAAGAGGAGCAGGAAAAAGCAAAAAATTTCAGAATTGCACCTTGCAATGCGGAGAAATTACTGTTTGTGCATTTACAATATTCATTGATTTTTGCCATTGAAAAACATCATGTTATTCATATACCAGAAATGTTTGAAGCTACTGACTGAATGAAAGGAGCTGGCATCTCACTCTCTTTGAATCTTCTTTATCATGCTAAGAGGAGCAGGAAAAAGCAAAAAATTTCAGAATTGCACCTTGCAATGTGGAGAAATTACTGTTTGTGCATTTACAATATTCATTGATTTTTATCATTGAAAAACGTCCAGAAATGATTGAAGCTACTGACTGAATGAAAGTAGCTGGCATCTCACTCTCTTTGAATCTTCTTTATCATGCTAAGAGGAGCAGGAAAAAGCAAAAAATTTCAGAATTGCACCTTGCAATGCAGAGAAATTACTGTTTGTGCATTTACAATATTCATTGATTTTTGCCATTGAAAAACATCATGTTATTCATATACCAGAAATGTTTGAAGCTACTGACTGAATGAAAGGAGCTGGCATCTCACTCTCTTTGAATCTTCTTTATCATGCTAAGAGGAGCAGGAAAAAGCAAAAAATTTCAGAATTGCACCTTGCAATGTGGAGAAATTACTGTTTGTGCATTTACAATATTCATTGATTTTTACCATTGAAAAACGTCCAGAAATGATTGAAGCTACTGACTGAATGAAAGTAGCTGGCATCTCACTCTCTTTGAATCTTCTTTATCATGCTAAGAGGAGCAGGAAAAAGCAAAAAATTTCAGACTTGCACCTTGCAATGCGGAGAAATTACTGTTTGTGCATTTACAATATTCATTGATTTTTGCCATTGAAAAACGTCCAGAAATGATTGAAGCTACTGACTGAATGAAAGGAGCTGGCATCTCACTCTCTTTGAATCTTGTTTATCATGCTAAGAGGAGCAGGAAAAAGCAAAAAATTTCAGAATTGCACCTTGCAATGCGGAGAAATTACTGTTTGTGCATTTACAATATTCATTGATTTTTGCCATTGAAAAACGTCCAGAAATGATTGAAGCTACTGACTGAATGAAAGGAGCTGGCATCTCACTCTCTTTGAATCTTCTTTATCATGCTAAGAGGAGCAGGAAAAAGCAAAAAATTTCAGAATTGCACCTTGCAATGCGGAGAAATTACTGTTTGTGCATTTACAATATTCATTGATTTTTGCCATTGAAAAACATCATGTTATTCATATACCAGAAATGATTGAAGCTACTGACTGAATGAAAGGAGCTGGCATCTCACTCTCTTTGAATCTTCTTTATCATGCTAAGAGGAGCAGGAAAAAGCAAAAAATTTCAGAATTGCACCTTGCAATGCGGAGAAATTACTGTTTGTGCATTTACAATATTCATTGATTTTTGCCATTGAAAAACGTCCAGAAATGATTGAAGCTACTGACTGAATGAAAGGAACTGGCATCTCACTCTCTTTGAATCTTCTTTATCATGCTAAGAGGAGCAGGAAAAAGCAAAAAATTTCAGAATTGCACCTTGCAATGCGGAGAAATTACTGTTTGTGCATTTACAAAATTCATTGATTTTTGCCATTGAAAAACATCATGTTATTCATATACCAGAAATGTTTGAAGCTACTGACTGAATGAAAGGAGCTGACATCTCACTCTCTTTGAATCTTCTTTATCATGCTAAGAGGAGCAGGAAAAAGCAAAAAATTTCAGAATTGCACCTTGCAATGCGGAGAAATTACTGTTTGTGCATTTACAATATTCATTGATTTTTGCCATTGAAAAACGTCCAGAAATGATTGAAGCTACTGACTGAATGAAAGGAGCTGGCATCTCACTCTCTTTGAATCTTCTTTATCATGCTAAGAGGAGCAGGAAAAAGCAAAAAATTTCAGAATTGCACCTTGCAATGCGGAGAAATTACTGTTTGTGCATTTACAATATTCATTGATTTTTGCCATTGAAAAACGTCCAGAAATGATTGAAGCTACTGACTGAATGAAAGGAGCTGGCATCTCACTCTCTTTGAATCTTCTTTATCATGCTAAGAGGAGCAGGAAAAAGCAAAAAATTTCAGAATTGCACCTTGCAATGCGGAGAAATTACTGTTTGTGCATTTACAATATTCATTGATTTTTGCCATTGAAAAACATCATGTTATTCATATACCAGAAATGATTGAAGCTACTGACTGAATGAAAGGAGCTGGCATCTCACTCTCTTTGAATCTTCTTTATCATGCTAAGAGGAGCAGGAAAAAGCAAAAAATTTCAGAATTGCACCTTGCAATGCGGAGAAATTACTGTTTGTGCATTTACAATATTCATTGATTTTTGCCATTGAAAAACGTCCAGAAATGATTGAAGCTACTGACTGAATGAAAGGAACTGGCATCTCACTCTCTTTGAATCTTCTTTATCATGCTAAGAGGAGCAGGAAAAAGCAAAAAATTTCAGAATTGCACCTTGCAATGCGGAGAAATTACTGTTTGTGCATTTACAAAATTCATTGATTTTTGCCATTGAAAAACATCATGTTATTCATATACCAGAAATGTTTGAAGCTACTGACTGAATGAAAGGAGCTGACATCTCACTCTCTTTGAATCTTCTTTATCATGCTAAGAGGAGCAGGAAAAAGCAAAAAATTTCAGAATTGCACCTTGCAATGCGGAGAAATTACTGTTTGTGCATTTACAATATTCATTGATTTTTGCCATTGAAAAACGTCCAGAAATGATTGAAGCTACTGACTGAATGAAAGGAGCTGGCATCTCACTCTCTTTGAATCTTCTTTATCATGCTAAGAGGAGCAGGAAAAAGCAAAAAATTTCAGAATTGCACCTTGCAATGCGGAGAAATTACTGTTTGTGCATTTACAATATTCATTGATTTTTGCCATTGAAAAACATCATGTTATTCATATACCAGAAATGATTGAAGCTACTGACTGAATGAAAGGAGCTGGCATCTCACTCTCTTTGAATCTTCTTTATCATGCTAAGAGGAGCAGGAAAAAGCAAAAAATTTCAGAATTGCACCTTGCAATGTGGAGAAATTACTGTTTGTGCATTTACAATATTCATTGATTTTTACCATTGAAAAACGTCCAGAAATGATTGAAGCTACTGACTGAATGAAAGTAGCTGGCATCTCACTCTCTTTGAATCTTCTTTATCATGCTAAGAGGAGCAGGAAAAAGCAAAAAATTTCAGACTTGCACCTTGCAATGCGGAGAAATTACTGTTTGTGCATTTACAATATTCATTGATTTTTGCCATTGAAAAACATCATGTTATTCATATACCAGAAATGTTTGAAGCTACTGACTGAATGAAAGGAGCTGGCATCTCACTCTCTTTGAATCTTCTTTATCATGCTAAGAGGAGCAGGAAAAAGCAAAAAATTTCAGAATTGCACCTTGCAATGCGGAGAAATTACTGTTTGTGCATTTACAATATTCATTGATTTTTGCCATTGAAAAACGTCCAGAAATGATTGAAGCTACTGACTGAATGAAAGGAGCTGGCATCTCACTCTCTTTGAATCTTGTTTATCATGCTAAGAGGAGCAGGAAAAAGCAAAAAATTTCAGAATTGCACCTTGCAATGCGGAGAAATTACTGTTTGTGCATTTACAATATTCATTGATTTTTGCCATTGAAAAACGTCCAGAAATGATTGAAGCTACTGACTGAATGAAAGGAGCTGGCATCTCACTCTCTTTGAATCTTCTTTATCATGCTAAGAGGAGCAGGAAAAAGCAAAAAAATTCAGAATTGCACCTTGCAATGCGGAGAAATTACTGTTTGTGCATTTACAATATTCATTGATTTTTGCCATTGAAAAACATCATGTTATTCATATACCAGAAATGATTGAAGCTACTGACTGAATGAAAGGAGCTGGCATCTCACTCTCTTTGAATCTTCTTTATCATGCTAAGAGGAGCAGGAAAAAGCAAAAAATTTCAGAATTGCACCTTGCAATGCGGAGAAATTACTGTTTGTGCATTTACAATATTCATTGATTTTTGCCATTGAAAAACGTCCAGAAATGATTGAAGCTACTGACTGAATGAAAGGAACTGGCATCTCACTCTCTTTGAATCTTCTTTATCATGCTAAGAGGAGCAGGAAAAAGCAAAAAATTTCAGAATTGCACCTTGCAATGCGGAGAAATTACTGTTTGTGCATTTACAAAATTCATTGATTTTTGCCATTGAAAAACATCATGTTATTCATATACCAGAAATGTTTGAAGCTACTGACTGAATGAAAGGAGCTGACATCTCACTCTCTTTGAATCTTCTTTATCATGCTAAGAGGAGCAGGAAAAAGCAAAAAATTTCAGAATTGCACCTTGCAATGCGGAGAAATTACTGTTTGTGCATTTACAATATTCATTGATTTTTGCCATTGAAAAACGTCCAGAAATGATTGAAGCTACTGACTGAATGAAAGGAGCTGGCATCTCACTCTCTTTGAATCTTCTTTATCATGCTAAGAGGAGCAGGAAAAAGCAAAAAATTTCAGAATTGCACCTTGCAATGCGGAGAAATTACTGTTTGTGCATTTACAATATTCATTGATTTTTGCCATTGAAAAACATCATGTTATTCATATACCAGAAATGTTTGAAGCTACTGACTGAATGAAAGGAGCTGGCATCTCACTCTCTTTGAATCTTCTTTATCATGCTAAGAGGAGCAGGAAAAAGCAAAAAATTTCAGAATTGCACCTTGCAATGCGGAGAAATTACTGTTTGTGCATTTACAATATTCATTGATTTTTGCCATTGAAAAACATCATGTTATTCATATACCAGAAATGATTGAAGCTACTGACTGAATGAAAGGAGCTGGCATCTCACTCTCTTTGAATCTTCTTTATCATGCTAAGAGGAGCAGGAAAAAGCAAAAAATTTCAGAATTGCACCTTGCAATGCGGAGAAATTACTGTTTGTGCATTTACAATATTCATTGATTTTTGCCATTGAAAAACGTCCAGAAATGATTGAAGCTACTGACTGAATGAAAGGAGCTGGCATCTCACTCTCTTTGAATCTTCTTTATCATGCTAAGAGGAGCAGGAAAAAGCAAAAAATTTCAGAATTGCACCTTGCAATGCGGAGAAATTACTGTTTGTGCATTTACAATATTCATTGATTTTTGCCATTGAAAAACATCATGTTATTCATATACCAGAAATGTTTGAAGCTACTGACTGAATGAAAGGAGCTGGCATCTCACTCTCTTTGAATCTTCTTTATCATGCTAAGAGGAGCAGGAAAAAGCAAAAAATTTCAGAATTGCACCTTGCAATGCGGAGAAATTACTGTTTGTGCATTTACAATATTCATTGATTTTTGCCATTGAAAAACGTCCAGAAATAATTGAAGCTACTGACTGAATGAAAGGAGCTGGCATCTCACTCTCTTTGAATCTTCTTTATCATGCTAAGAGGAGCAGGAAAAAGCAAAAAATTTCACAATTGCACCTTGCAATGCGGAGAAATTACTGTTTGTGCATTTACAATATTCATTGATTTTTGCCATTGAAAAACATCATGTTATTCATATACCAGAAATGATTGAAGCTACTGACTGAATGAAAGGAGCTGGCATCTCGCTCTCTTTGAATCTTCTTTATCATGCTAAGAGGAGCAGGAAAAAGCAAAAAATTTCAGAATTGCACCTTGCAATGCGGAGAAATTACTGTTTGTGCATTTACAATATTCATTGATTTTTGCCATTGAAAAACGTCCAGAAATGATTGAAGCTACTGACTGAATGAAAGGAGCTGGCATCTCACTCTCTTTGAATCTTCTTTATCATGCTAAGAGGAGCAGGAAAAAGCAAAAAATTTCAGAATTGCACCTTGCAATGTGGAGAAATTACTGTTTGTGCATTTACAATATTCATTGATTTTTGCCATTGAAAAACATCATGTTATTCATATACCAGAAATGATTGAAGCTACAGACTGAATGAAAGGAGCTGGCATCTCACTCTCTTTGAATCTTCTTTATCATGCTAAGAGGAGCAGGAAAAAGCAAAAAATTTCAGAATTGCACCTTGCAATGCGGAGAAATTACTGTTTGTGCATTTACAATATTCATTGATTTTTGCCATTGAAAAACGTCCAGAAATGATTGAAGCTACTGACTGAATGAAAGGAGCTGGCATCTCACTCTCTTTGAATCTTCTTTATCATGCTAAGAGGAGCAGGAAAAAGCAAAAAATTTCAGAATTGCACCTTGCAATGCGGAGAAATTACTGTTTGTGCTTTTACAATATTCATTGATTTTTGCCATTGAAAAACATCATGTTATTCATATACCAGAAATGTTTGAAGCTACTGACTGAATGAAAGGAGCTGGCATCTAACTCTCTTTGAATCTTCTTTATCATGCTAAGAGGAGCAGGAAAAAGCAAAAAATTTCAGAATTGCACCTTGCAATGCGGAGAAATTACTGTTTGTGCATTTACAATATTCATTGATTTTTGCCATTGAAAAACGTCCAGAAATGATTGAAGCTACTGACTGAATGAAAGGAACTGGCATCTCACTCTCTTTGAATCTTCTTTATCATGCTAAGAGGAGCAGGAAAAAGCAAAAAATTTCAGAATTGCACCTTGCAATGCGGAGAAATTACTGTTTGTGCATTTACAATATTCATTGATTTTTGCCATTGAAAAACATCATGTTATTCATATACCAGAAATGTTTGAAGCTACTGACTGAATGAAAGGAGCTGGCATCTCACTCTCTTTGAATCTTCTTTATCATGCTAAGAGGAGCAGGAAAAAGCAAAAAATTTCAGAATTGCAACTTGCAATGCGGAGAAATTACTGTTTGTATATTTACAATATTCATTGATTTTTGCCATTGAAAAACATCATGTTATTCACATACCAGAAATGATTGAAGCTACTGACTGAATGAAAGGAGCTGGCATCTCACTCTCTTTGAATCTTCTTTATCATGCTAAGAGGAGCAGGAAAAAGCAAAAAATTTCAGAATTGCACCTTGCAATGCGGAGAAATTACTGTTTGTGCATTTACAATATTCATTGATTTTTGCCATTGAAAAACGTCAAGAAATGATTGAAGCTACTGACTGAATGAAAGGAGCTGGCATCTCACTCTCTTTGAATCTTCTTTATCATGCTAAGAGGAGCAGGAAAAAGCAAAAAATTTCAGAATTGCACCTTGCAATGCGGAGAAATTACTGTTTGTGCTTTTACAATATTCATTGATTTTTGCCATTGAAAAACATCATGTTATTCATATACAAGAAATGTTTGAAGCTACTGACTGAATGAAAGGAGCTGGCATCTCACTCTCTTTGAATCTTCTTTATCATGCTAAGAGGAGCAGGAAAAAGCAAAAAATTTCAGAATTGCACCTTGCAATGCGGAGAAATTACTGTTTGTGCATTTACAATATTCATTGATTTTTGCCATTGAAAAACGTCCAGAAATGATTGAAGCTACTGACTGAATGAAAGGAGCTGGCATCTCACTCTCTTTGAATCTTCTTTATCATGCTAAGAGGAGCAGGAAAAAGCAAAAAATTTCAGAATTGCACCTTGCAATGCGGAGAAATTACTGTTTGTGCATTTACAATATTCATTGATTTTTGCCATTGAAAAACGTCCAGAAATGATTGAAGCTACTGACTGAATGAAAGGAGCTGGCATCTCACTCTCTTTGAATCTTCTTTATCATGCTAAGAGGAGCAGGAAAAAGCAAAAAATTTCAGAATTGCACCTTGCAATGCGGAGAAATTACTGTTTGTGCATTTACAATATTCATTGATTTTTGCCATTGAAAAACATCATGTTATTCATATACCAGAAATGATTGAAGCTACTGACTGAATGAAAGGAACTGGCATCTTACTCTCTTTGAATCTTCTTTGTCATGCTAAGAGGAGCAGGAAAAAGCAAAAAATTTCAGAATTGCACCTTGCAATGCGGAGAAATTACTGTTTGTGCATTTACAATATTCATTGATTTTTGCCATTGAAAAACGTCCAGAAATGATTGAAGCTACTGACTGAATGAAAGGAGCTGGCATCTCACTCTCTTTGAATCTTCTTTATCATGCTAAGAGGAGCAGGAAAAAGCAAAAAATTTCAGAATTGCACCTTGCAATGCGGAGAAATTACTGTTTGTGCATTTACAATATTCATTGATTTTTGCCATTGAAAAACGTCCAGAAATGATTGAAGCTACTGACTGAATGAAAGGAGCTGGCATCTCACTCTCTTTGAATCTTCTTTATCATGCTAAGAGGAGCAGGAAAAAGCAAAAAATTTCAGAATTGCACCTTGCAATGCGGAGAAATTACTGTTTGTGCATTTACAATATTCATTGATTTTTGCCATTGAAAAACGTCCAGAAATGATTGAAGCTACTGACTGAATGAAAGGAGCTGGCATCTCACTCTCTTTGAATCTTCTTTATCATGCTAAGAGGAGCAGGAAAAAGCAAAAAATTTCAGAATTGCACCTTGCAATGCGGAGAAATTACTGTTTGTGCATTTACAATATTCATTGATTTTTGCCATTGAAAAACATCATGTTATTCATATACCAGAAATGTTTGAAGCTACTGACTGAATGAAAGGAGCTGGCATCTCACTCTCTTTGAATCTTCTTTATCATGCTAAGAGGAGCAGGAAAAAGCAAAAAATTTCAGAATTGCACCTTGCAATGCGGAGAAATTACTGTTTGTGCATTTACAATATTCATTGATTTTTGCCATTGAAAAACATCATGTTATTCATATACCAGAAATGTTTGAAGCTACTGACTGAATGAAAGGAGCTGGCATCTCACTCTCTTTGAATCTTCTTTATCATGCTAAGAGGAGCAGGAAAAAGCAAAAAATTTCAGAATTGCACCTTGCAATGTGGAGAAATTATTGTTTGTGCATTTACAATATTCATTGATTTTTACCATTGAAAAACGTCCAGAAATGATTGAAGCTACTGACTGAATGAAAGTAGCTGGCATCTCACTCTCTTTGAATCTTCTTTACCATGCTAAGAGGAGCAGGAAAAAGCAAAAAATTTCAGACTTGCACCTTGCAATGCGGAGAAATTACTGTTTGTGCATTTACAATATTCATTGATTTTTGCCATTGAAAAACATCATGTTATTCATATACCAGAAATGTTTGAAGCTACTGACTGAATGAAAGGAGCTGGCATCTCACTCTCTTTGAATCTTCTTTATCATGCTAAGAGGAGCAGGAAAAAGCAAAAAATTTCAGAATTGCACCTTGCAATGCGGAGAAATTACTGTTTGTGCATTTACAATATTCATTGATTTTTGCCATTGAAAAACGTCCAGAAATGATTGAAGCTACTGACTGAATGAAAGGAGCTGGCATCTCACTCTCTTTGAATCTTCTTTATCATGCTAAGAGGAGCAGGAAAAAGCAAAAAATTTCAGAATTGCACCTTGCAATGCGGAGAAATTACTGTTTGTGCATTTACAATATTCATTGATTTTTGCCATTGAAAAACGTCCAGAAATGATTGAAGCTACTGACTGAATGAAAGGAGCTGGCATCTCACTCTCTTTGAATCTTCTTTATCATGCTAAGAGGAGCAGGAAAAATCAAAAAATTTCAGAATTGCACCTTGCAATGCGGAGAAATTACTGTTTGTGCATTTACAATATTCATTGATTTTTGCCATTGAAAAACATGTTATTCATATACCAGAAATGTTTGAAGCTACTGACTGAATGAAAGGAGCTGGCACCTCACTCTCTTTGAATCTTCTTTATCATGCTAAGAGGAGCGGGAAAAAGCAAAAAATTTCAGAATTGCACCTTGCAATGCGGAGAAATTACTGTTTGTGCATTTACAATATTCATTGATTTTTGCCATTGAAAAACATCCAGAAATGATTGAAGGTACTGACTGAATGAAAGGAGCTGGCATCTCACTCTCTTTGAATCTTCTTTATCATGCTAAGAGGAGCAGGAAAAAGCAAAAAATTTCAGAATTGCACCTTGCAATGCGGAGAAATTACTGTTTGTGCATTTACAATATTCATTGATTTTTGCCATTGAAAAACGTCCAGAAATGATTGAAGCTACTGACTGAATGAAAGGAGCTGGCATCTCACTCTCTTTGAATCTTCTTTATCATGCTAAGAGGAGCAGGAAAAAGCAAAAAATTTCAGAATTGCACCTTGCAATGCGGAGAAATTACTGTTTGTGCTTTTACAATATTCATTGATTTTTGCCATTGAAAAACATCATGTTATTCATATACCAGAAATGTTTGAAGCTACTGACTGAATGAAAGGAGCTGGCATCTAACTCTCTTTGAATCTTCTTTATCATGCTAAGAGGAGCAGGAAAAAGCAAAAAATTTCAGAATTGCACCTTGCAATGCGGAGAAATTACTGTTTGTGCATTTACAATATTCATTGATTTTTGCCATTGAAAAACGTCCAGAAATGATTGAAGCTACTGACTGAATGAAAGGAGCTGGCATCTCACTCTCTTTGAATCTTCTTTATCATGCTAAGAGGAGCAGGAAAAAGCAAAAAATTTCAGAATTGCACCTTGCAATGCGGAGAAATTACTGTTTGTGCATTTACAATATTCATTGATTTTTGCCATTGAAAAACGTCCAGAAATGATTGAAGCTACTGACTGAATGAAAGGAGCTGGCATCTCACTCTCTTTGAATCTTCTTTATCATGCTAAGAGGAGCAGGAAAAAGCAAAAAATTTCAGAATTGCAACTTGCAATGCGGAGAAATTACTGTTTGTGCATTTACAATATTCATTGATTTTTGCCATTGAAAAACATCATGTTATTCATATACCAGAAATGATTGAAGCTACTGACTGAATGAAAGGAGCTGGCATCTCACTCTCTTTGAATCTTCTTTATCATGCTAAGAGGAGCAGGAAAAAGCAAAAAATTTCAGAATTGCACCTTGCAATGCGGAGAAATTACTGTTTGTGCTTTTACAATATTCATTGATTTTTGCCATTGAAAAACATCATGTTATTCATATACAAGAAATGTTTGAAGCTACTGACTGAATGAAAGGAGCTGGCATCTCACTCTCTTTGAATCTTCTTTATCATGCTAAGAGGAGCAGGAAAAAGCAAAAAATTTCAGAATTGCACCTTGCAATGCGGAGAAATTACTGTTTGTGCATTTACAATATTCATTGATTTTTGCCATTGAAAAACGTCCAGAAATGATTGAAGCTACTGACTGAATGAAAGGAGCTGGCATCTCACTCTCTTTGAATCTTCTTTATCATGCTAAGAGGAGCAGGAAAAAGCAAAAAATTTCAGAATTGCACCTTGCAATGCGGAGAAATTACTGTTTGTGCATTTACAATATTCATTGATTTTTGCCATTGAAAAACGTCCAGAAATGATTGAAGCTACTGACTGAATGAAAGGAGCTGGCATCTCACTCTCTTTGAATCTTCTTTATCATGCTAAGAGGAGCAGGAAAAAGCAAAAAATTTCAGAATTGCACCTTGCAATGCGGAGAAATTACTGTTTGTGCATTTACAATATTCATTGATTTTTGCCATTGAAAAACATCATGTTATTCATATACCAGAAATGATTGAAGCTACTGACTGAATGAAAGGAGCTGGCATCTTACTCTCTTTGAATCTTCTTTGTCATGCTAAGAGGAGCAGGAAAAAGCAAAAAATTTCAGAATTGCACCTTGCAATGCGGAGAAATTACTGTTTGTGCATTTACAATATTCATTGATTTTTGCCATTGAAAAACGTCCAGAAATGATTGAAGCTACTGACTGAATGAAAGGAGCTGGCATCTCACTCTCTTTGAATCTTCTTTATCATGCTAAGAGGAGCAGGAAAAAGCAAAAAATTTCAGAATTGCACCTTGCAATGCGGAGAAATTACTGTTTGTGCATTTACAATATTCATTGATTTTTGCCATTGAAAAACGTCCAGAAATGATTGAAGCTACTGACTGAATGAAAGGAGCTGGCATCTCACTCTCTTTGAATCTTCTTTATCATGCTAAGAGGAGCAGGAAAAAGCAAAAAATTTCAGAATTGCACCTTGCAATGCGGAGAAATTTCTGTTTGTGCATTTACAATATTCATTGATTTTTGCCATTGAAAAACGTCCAGAAATGATTGAAGCTACTGACTGAATGAAAGGAGCTGGCATCTCACTCTCTTTGAATCTTCTTTATCATGCTAAGGGGAGCAGGAAAAAGCAAAAAATTTCAGAATTGCACCTTGCAATGCGGAGAAATTACTGTTTGTGCATTTACAATATTCATTGATTTTTGCCATTGAAAAACGTCCAGAAATGATTGAAGCTACTGACTGAATGAAAGGAGCTGGCATCTCACTCTCTTTGAATCTTCTTTATCATGCTAAGAGGAGCAGGAAAAAGCAAAAAATTTCAGAATTGCACCTTACAATGCGGAGAAATTACAGTTTGTGCATTTACAATATTCATTGATTTTTGCCATTGAAAAACGTCCAGAAATGATTGAAGCTACTGACTGAATGAAAGGAGCTGGCATCTCACTCTCTTTGAATCTTCTTTATCATGCTAAGAGGAGCAGGAAAAAGCAAAAAATTTCAGAATTGCACCTTGCAATGCGGAGAAATTACTGTTTGTGCATTTACAATATTCATTGATTTTTGCCATTGAAAAACGTCCAGAAATGATTGAAGCTACTGACTGAATGAAAGGAGCTGGCATCTCACTCTCTTTGAATTTTCTTTATCATGCTAAGAGGAGCAGGAAAACGCAAAAAATTTCAGAATTGCACCTTGCAATGTGGAGAAATTACAGTTTGTGCATTTACAATATTCATTGATTTTTGCCATTGAAAAACATGTTATTCATATACCAGAAATGTTTGAAGCTACTGACTGAATGAAAGGAGCTGGCACCTCACTCTCTTTGAATCTTCTTTATCATGCTAAGAGGAGCAGGAAAAAGCAAAAAATTTCAGAATTGCACCTTGCAATGCGGAGAAATTACTGTTTGTGCATTTACAATATTCATTGATTTTTGCCATTGAAAAACGTCCAGAAATGATTGAAGCTACTGACTGAAAAGAGCTGGCATCTCACTCTCTTTGAATCTTCTTTATCATGCTAAGAGGAGCAGGAAAAAGCAAAAAATTTCAGAATTGCTCCTTGCAATGCGGAGAAATTACTGTTTGTGCATTTACAATATTCATTGATTTTTGCCATTGAAAAACATGTTATTCATATACCAGAAATGTTTGAAGCTACTGACTGAATGAAAGGAGCTGGCACCTCACTCTCTTTGAATCTTCTTTATCATGCTAAGAGGAGCAGGAAAAAGCAAAAATTTCAGAATTGCACCTTGCAATGCGGAGAAATTACTGTTTGTGCATTTACAATATTCATTGATTTTTGCCATTGAAAAACGTCCAGAAATGATTGAAGCTACTGACTGAATGAAAGGAGCTGGCATCTCACTCTCTTTGAATCTTCTTTATCATGCTAAGAGGAGCAGGAAAAAGCAAAAAATTTCAGAATTGCACCTTGCAATGCGGAGAAATTACTGTTTGTGCATTTACAATATTCATTGATTTTTGCCATTGAAAAACGTCCAGAAATGATTGAAGCTACTGACTGAATGAAAGGAGCTGGCATCTCACTCTCTTTGAATCTTCTTTATCATGCTAAGAGGAGCAGGAAAAAGCAAAAAATTTCAGAATTGCACCTTGCAATGCGGAGAAATAACTGTTTGTGCATTTACAATATTCATTGATTTTTGCCATTGAAAAACGTTATTCATATACCAGAAATGTTTGAAGCTACTGACTGAATGAAAGGAGCTGGCACCTCACTCTCTTTGAATCTTCTTTATCATGCTAAGAGGAGCAGGAATAAGCAAAAAATTTCAGAATTGCACCTTGCAATGCGGAAAAATTACTGTTTGTGCATTTACAATATTCATTGATTTTTGCCATTGAAAAACATCCAGAAATGATTGAAGCTACTGACTGAATGAAAGGAGCTGGCATCTCACTCTCTTTGAATCTTCTTTATCATGCTAAGAGGAGCAGGAAAAAGCAAAAAATTTCAGAATTGCACCTTGCAATGCGGAGAAATTACTGTTTGTGCATTTACAATATTCATTGATTTTTGCCATTGAAAAACGTCCAGAAATGATTGAAGCTACTGACTGATTGAAAGGAGCTGGCATCTCACTCTCTTTGAATCTTCTTTATCATGCTAAGAGGAGCAGGAAAAAGCAAAAAATTTCAGAATTGCGCCTTGCAATGCGGACAAATTACTGTTTGTGCATTTACAAAATTCATTGATTTTTGCCATTGAAAAACATCATGTTATTCATTTACCAGAAATGATTGAAGCTACTGACTGAATGTAAGGAGCTGGCATCTCACTCTCTTTGAATCTTCTTTATCATGCTAAGAGGAGCAGGAAAAAGCAAAAAATTTCAGAATTGCACCTTGCAATGCGGAGAAATTACTGTTTGTGCATTTACAATATTCATTGATTTTTGCCATTGAAAAACGTCCAGAAATGATTGAAGCTACTGACTGAATGAAAGGAGCTGGCATCTCACTCTCTTTGAATCTTCTTTATCATGCTAAGAGGAGCAGGAAAAAGCAAAAAATTTCAGAATTGCTCCTTGCAATGCGGAGAAATTACTGTTTGTGCATTTACAATATTCATTGATTTTTGCCATTGAAAAACATCATGTTATTCATATACCAGAAATGTTTGAAGCTACTGATTGAATGAAAGGAGCTGGCATCTCACTCTCTTTGAATCTTCTTTATCATGCTAAGAGGAGCAGGAAAAAGCAAAAAATTTCAGAATTGCACCTTGCAATGCGGAGAAATTACTGTTTGTGCATTTACAATATTCATTGATTTTTGCCATTGAAAAACGTCCAGAAATGATTGAAGCTACTGACTGAATGAAAAGAGCTGGCATCTCACTCTCTTTGAATCTTCTTTATCATGCTAAGAGGAGCAGGAAAAAGCAAAAAATTTCAGAATTGCACCTTGCAATGCGGAGAAATTACAGTTTGTGCATTTACAATATTCATTGATTTTTGCCATTGAAAAACGTCCAGAAATGATTGAAGCTACTGACTGAATGAAAGGAGCTGGCATCTCACTCTCTTTGAATCTTCTTTATCATGCTAAGAGGAGCAGGAAAAAGCAAAAAATTTCAGAATTGCTCCTTGCAATGCGGAGAAATTACTGTTTGTGCATTTACAATATTCATTGATTTTTGCCATTGAAAAACATGTTATTCATATACCAGAAATGTTTGAAGCTACTGACTGAATGAAAGGAGCTGGCACCTCACTCTCTTTGAATCTTCTTTATCATGCAAAGAGGAGCAGGAAAAAGCAAAAATTTCAGAATTGCACCTTGCAATGCGGAGAAATTACTGTTTGTGCATTTACAATATTCATTGATTTTTGCCATTGAAAACCGTCCAGAAATGATTGAAGCTACTGACTGAATGAAAGGAGCTGGCATCTCACTCTCTTTGAATCTTCTTTATCATGCTAAGAGGAGCAGGAAAAAGCAAAAAATTTCAGAATTGCACCTTGCAATGCGGAGAAATTACTGTTTGTGCATTTACAATATTCATTGATTTTTGCCATTGAAAAACGTCCAGAAATGATTGAAGCTACTGACTGAATGAAAGGAGCTGGCATCTCACTCTCTTTGAATCTTCTTTATCATGCTAAGAGGAGCAGGAAAAAGCAAAAAATTTCAGAATTGCACCTTGCAATGCGGAGAAATTACTGTTTGTGCATTTACAATATTCATTGATTTTTGCCATTGAAAAACGTCCAGAAATGATTGAAGCTACTGACTGAATGAAAGGAGCTGGCATCTCACTCTCTTTGAATCTTCTTTATCATGCTAAGAGGAGCAGGAAAAAGCAAAAAATTTCAGAATTGCACCTTGCAATGCGGAGAAATAACTGTGCATTTACAATATTCATTGATTTTTGCCATTGAAAAACGTTATTCATATACCAGAAATGTTTGAAGCTACTGACTGAATGAAAGGAGCTGGCACCTCACTCTCTTTCAATCTTCTTTATCATGCTAAGAGGAGCAGGAATAAGCAAAAAATTTCAGAATTGCACCTTGCAATGCGGAAAAATTACTGTTTGTGCATTTACAATATTCATTGATTTTTGCCATTGAAAAACGTCCAGAAATGATTGAAGCTACTGACTGAATGAAAGGAGCTGGCATCTCACTCTCTTTGAATCTTCTTTATCATGCTAAGAGGAGCAGGAAAAAGCAAAAAATTTCAGAATTGCACCTTGCAATGCGGAGAAATTACTGTTTGTGCATTTACAATATTCATTGATTTTTGCCATTGAAAAACGTCCAGAAATGATTGAAGCTACTGACTGATTGAAAGGAGCTGGCATCTCACTCTCTTTGAATCTTCTTTATCATGCTAAGAGGAGCAGGAAAAAGCAAAAAATTTCAGAATTGCGCCTTGCAATGCGGAGAAATTACTGTTTGTGCATTTACAAAATTCATTGATTTTTGCCATTGAAAAACATCATGTTATTCATTTACCAGAAATGATTGAAGCTACTGACTGAATGTAAGGAGCTGGCATCTCACTCTCTTTGAATCTTCTTTATCATGCTAAGAGAAGCAGGAAAAAGCAAAAAATTTCAGAATTGCACCTTGCAATGCGGAGAAATTACTGTTTGTGCATTTACAATATTCGTTGATTTTTGCCATTGAAAAACGTCCAGAAATGATTGAAGCTACTGACTGAATGAAAGGAGCTGGCATCTCACTCTCTTTGAATCTTCTTTATCATGCTAAGAGGAGCAGGAAAAAGCAAAAAATTTCAGAATTGCACCTTGCAATGCGGAGAAATTACTGTTTGTGCATTTACAATATTCATTGATTTTTGCCATTGAAAAACATCATGTTATTCATATACCAGAAATGATTGAAGCTACTGACTGAATGAAAGGAGCTGGCATCTCACTCTCTTTGAATCTTCTTTATCATGCTAAGAGGAGCAGGAAAAAGTAAAAAATTTCAGAATTGCACCTTGCAATGCGGAGAAATTACTGTTTGTGCATTTACAATATTCAATGATTTTTGCCATTGAAAAACGTCCAGAAATGATTGAAGCTACTGACTGAATGAAAGGAGCTGGCATCTCACTCTCTTTGAATCTTCTTTATCATGCTAAGAGGAGCAGGAAAAAGCAAAAAATTTCAGAATTGCACCTTGCAATGCGGAGAAATTACAGTTTGTGCATTTACAATATTCATTGATTTTTGCCATTGAAAAACGTCCAGAAATGATTGAAGCTACTGACTGAATGAAAGGAGCTGGCATCTCACTCTCTTTGAATCTTCTTTATCATGCTAAGAGGAGCAGGAAAAAGCAAAAAATTTCAGAATTGCTCCTTGCAATGCGGAGAAATTACTGTTTGTGCATTTACAATATTCATTGATTTTTGCCATTGAAAAACATGTTATTCATATACCAGAAATGTTTGAAGCTACTGACTGAATGAAAGGAGCTGGCACCTCACTCTCTTTGAATCTTCTTTATCATGCTAAGAGGAGCAGGAAAAAGCAAAAATTTCAGAATTGCACCTTGCAATGCGGAGAAATTACTGTTTGTGCATTTACAATATTCATTGATTTTTGCCATTGAAAACCGTCCAGAAATGATTGAAGCTACTGACTGAATGAAAGGAGCTGGCATCTCACTCTCTTTGAATCTTCTTTATCATGCTAAGAGGAGCAGGAAAAAGCAAAAAATTTCAGAATTGCACCTTGCAATGCGGAGAAATTACTGTTTGTGCATTTACAATATTCATTGATTTTTGCCATTGAAAAACGTCCAGAAATGATTGAAGCTACTGACTGAATGAAAGGAGCTGGCATCTCACTCTCTTTGAATCTTCTTTATCATGCTAAGAGGAGCAGGAAAAAGCAAAAAATTTCAGAATTGCACCTTGCAATGCGGAGAAATTACTGTTTGTGCATTTACAATATTCATTGATTTTTGCCATTGAAAAACGTCCAGAAATGATTGAAGCTACTGACTGAATGAAAGGAGCTGGCATCTCACTCTCTTTGAATCTTCTTTATCATGCTAAGAGGAGCAGGAAAAAGCAAAAAATTTCAGAATTGCAACTTGCAATGCGGAGAAATAACTGTTTGTGCATTTACAATATTCATTGATTTTTGCCATTGAAAAACGTTATTCATATACCAGAAATGTTTGAAGCTACTGACTGAATGAAAGGAGCTGGCACCTCACTCTCTTTCAATCTTCTTTATCATGCTAAGAGGAGCAGGAATAAGCAAAAAATTTCAGAATTGCACCTTGCAATGCGGAAAAATTACTGTTTGTGCATTTACAATATTCATTGATTTTTGCCATTGAAAAACGTCCAGAAATGATTGAAGCTACTGACTGAATGAAAGGAGCTGGCATCTCACTCTCTTTGAATCTTCTTTATCATGCTAAGAGGAGCAGGAAAAAGCAAAAAATTTCAGAATTGCACCTTGCAATGCGGAGAAATTACTGTTTGTGCATTTACAATATTCATTGATTTTTGCCATTGAAAAACGTCCAGAAATGATTGAAGCTACTGACTGATTGAAAGGAGCTGGCATCTCACTCTCTTTGAATCTTCTTTATCATGCTAAGAGGAGCAGGAAAAAGCAAAAAATTTCAGAATTGCGCCTTGCAATGCGGAGAAATTACTGTTTGTGCATTTACAAAATTCATTGATTTTTGCCATTGAAAAACATCATGTTATTCATTTACCAGAAATGATTGAAGCTACTGACTGAATGTAAGGAGCTGGCATCTCACTCTCTTTGAATCTTCTTTATCATGCTAAGAGAAGCAGGAAAAAGCAAAAAATTTCAGAATTGCACCTTGCAATGCGGAGAAATTACTGTTTGTGCATTTACAATATTCGTTGATTTTTGCCATTGAAAAACGTCCAGAAATGATTGAAGCTACTGACTGAATGAAAGGAGCTGGCATCTCACTCTCTTTGAATCTTCTTTATCATGCTAAGAGGAGCAGGAAAAAGCAAAAAATTTCAGAATTGCACCTTGCAATGCGGAGAAATTACTGTTTGTGCATTTACAATATTCATTGATTTTTGCCATTGAAAAACATCATGTTATTCATATACCAGAAATGATTGAAGCTACTGACTGAATGAAAGGAGCTGGCATCTCACTCTCTTTGAATCTTCTTTATCATGCTAAGAGGAGCAGGAAAAAGTAAAAAATTTCAGAATTGCACCTTGCAATGCGGAGAAATTACTGTTTGTGCATTTACAATATTCAATGATTTTTGCCATTGAAAAACGTCCAGAAATGATTGAAGCTACTGACTGAACGAAAGGAGCTGGCGTCTCACTCTCTTTGAATCTTCTTTATCATGCTAAGAGGAGCAGGAAAAAGCAAAAAAATTCAGAATTGCACCTTGCAATGCGGAGAAATTACTGTTTGTGCATTTACAATATTCATTGATTTTTGCCATTGAAAAACATCATGTTATTCATATACCAGAAATGTTTGAAGCTACTGACTGAATGAAAGGAGCTGGCATCTCACTCTCTTTGAATCTTTTTTATCATGCTAAGAGGAGCAGGAAAAAGCAAAAAATTTCAGAATTGCACCTTGCAATGCGGAGAAATTACTGTTTGTGCATTTACAATATTCATTGATTTTTGCCATTGAAAAACGTCCAGAAATGATTGAAGCTACTGACTGAATGAAAGGAGCTGGCATCTCACTCTCTTTGAATCTTCTTTATCATGCTAAGAGGAGCAGGAAAAAGCAAAAAATTTCAGAATTGCACCTTGCAATGCGGAGAAATTACTGTTTGTGCATTTACAATATTCATTGATTTTTGCCATTGAAAAACGTCCAGAAATGATTGAAGCTACTGACTGAATGAAAGGAGCTGGCATCTCACTCTCTTTGAATCTTCTTTATCATGCTAAGAGGAGCAGGAAAAAGCAAAAAATTTCAGAATTGCACCTTGCAATGCGGAGAAATTACTGTTTGTGCATTTACAATATTCATTGATTTTTGCCATTGAAAAACATCATGTTATTCATATACCAGAAATGATTGAAGCTACTGACTGAATGAAAGGAGCTGGCATCTCACTCTCTTTGAATCTTCTTTATCATGCTAAGAGGAGCAGGAAAAAGCAAAAAATTTCAGAATTGCACCTTGCAATGCGGAGAAATTACTGTTTGTGCATTTACAATATTCATTGATTTTTGCAATTGAAAAACGTCCAGAAATGATTGAAGCTACTGACTGAATGAAAGGAGCTGGCTTCTCACTCTCTTTGAATCTTCTTTATCATGCTAAGAGGAGCAGGAAAAAGCAAAAAATTTCAGAATTGCACCTTGCAATGCGCAGAAATTACTGTTTGTGCATTTACAATATTCATTGATTTTTGCCATTGAAAAACGTCCAGAAATGATTGAAGCTACTGACTGAATGAAAGGAGCTGGCATCTCACTCTCTTTGAATCTTGTTTATCATGCTAAGAGGAGCAGGAAAAAGCAAAAAATTTCAGAATTGCACCTTGCAATGCGGAGAAATTACTGTTTGTGCATTTAGAATGTTCATTGATTTTTGCCATTGAAAAACGTCCAGAAATGATTGAAGCTACTGACTGAATGAAAGGAGCTGGCATCTCACTCTCTTTGAATCTTCTTTATCATGCTAAGAGGAGCAGGAAAAAGCAAAAAATCTCAGAATTGCACCTTGCAATGCGGAGAAATTACTGTTTGTGCATTTACAATATTCATTGATTTTTGCCATTGAAAAACATCATGTTATTCATATACCAGAAATGATTGAAGCTACTGACTGAATGAAAGGAGCTGGCATCTCACTCTCTTTGAATCTTCTTTATCATGCTAAGAGGAGCAGGAAAAAGTAAAAAATTTCAGAATTGCACCTTGCAATGCGGAGAAATTACTGTTTGTGCATTTACAATATTCAATGATTTTTGCCATTGAAAAACGTCCAGAAATGATTGAAGCTACTGACTGAATGAAAGGAGCTGGCATCTCACTCTCTTTGAATCTTCTTTATCATGCTAAGAGGAGCAGGAAAAAGCAAAAAATTTCAGAATTGCACCTTGCAATGCGGAGAAATTACAGTTTGTGCATTTACAATATTCATTGATTTTTGCCATTGAAAAACGTCCAGAAATGATTGAAGCTACTGACTGAATGAAAGGAGCTGGCATCTCACTCTCTTTGAATCTTCTTTATCATGCTAAGAGGAGCAGGAAAAAGCAAAAAATTTCAGAATTGCTCCTTGCAATGCGGAGAAATTACTGTTTGTGCATTTACAATATTCATTGATTTTTGCCATTGAAAAACATGTTATTCATATACCAGAAATGTTTGAAGCTACTGACTGAATGAAAGGAGCTGGCACCTCACTCTCTTTGAATCTTCTTTATCATGCTAAGAGGAGCAGGAAAAAGCAAAAATTTCAGAATTGCACCTTGCAATGCGGAGAAATTACTGTTTGTGCATTTACAATATTCATTGATTTTTGCCATTGAAAACCGTCCAGAAATGATTGAAGCTACTGACTGAATGAAAGGAGCTGGCATCTCACTCTCTTTGAATCTTCTTTATCATGCTAAGAGGAGCAGGAAAAAGCAAAAAATTTCAGAATTGCACCTTGCAATGCGGAGAAATTACTGTTTGTGCATTTACAATATTCATTGATTTTTGCCATTGAAAAACGTCCAGAAATGATTGAAGCTACTGACTGAATGAAAGGAGCTGGCATCTCACTCTCTTTGAATCTTCTTTATCATGCTAAGAGGAGCAGGAAAAAGCAAAAAATTTCAGAATTGCACCTTGCAATGCGGAGAAATTACTGTTTGTGCATTTACAATATTCATTGATTTTTGCCATTGAAAAACGTCCAGAAATGATTGAAGCTACTGACTGAATGAAAGGAGCTGGCATCTCACTCTCTTTGAATCTTCTTTATCATGCTAAGAGGAGCAGGAAAAAGCAAAAAATTTCAGAATTGCAACTTGCAATGCGGAGAAATAACTGTTTGTGCATTTACAATATTCATTGATTTTTGCCATTGAAAAACGTTATTCATATACCAGAAATGTTTGAAGCTACTGACTGAATGAAAGGAGCTGGCACCTCACTCTCTTTCAATCTTCTTTATCATGCTAAGAGGAGCAGGAATAAGCAAAAAATTTCAGAATTGCACCTTGCAATGCGGAAAAATTACTGTTTGTGCATTTACAATATTCATTGATTTTTGCCATTGAAAAACGTCCAGAAATGATTGAAGCTACTGACTGAATGAAAGGAGCTGGCATCTCACTCTCTTTGAATCTTCTTTATCATGCTAAGAGGAGCAGGAAAAAGCAAAAAATTTCAGAATTGCACCTTGCAATGCGGAGAAATTACTGTTTGTGCATTTACAATATTCATTGATTTTTGCCATTGAAAAACGTCCAGAAATGATTGAAGCTACTGACTGATTGAAAGGAGCTGGCATCTCACTCTCTTTGAATCTTCTTTATCATGCTAAGAGGAGCAGGAAAAAGCAAAAAATTTCAGAATTGCGCCTTGCAATGCGGAGAAATTACTGTTTGTGCATTTACAAAATTCATTGATTTTTGCCATTGAAAAACATCATGTTATTCATTTACCAGAAATGATTGAAGCTACTGACTGAATGTAAGGAGCTGGCATCTCACTCTCTTTGAATCTTCTTTATCATGCTAAGAGAAGCAGGAAAAAGCAAAAAATTTCAGAATTGCACCTTGCAATGCGGAGAAATTACTGTTTGTGCATTTACAATATTCGTTGATTTTTGCCATTGAAAAACGTCCAGAAATGATTGAAGCTACTGACTGAATGAAAGGAGCTGGCATCTCACTCTCTTTGAATCTTCTTTATCATGCTAAGAGGAGCAGGAAAAAGCAAAAAATTTCAGAATTGCACCTTGCAATGCGGAGAAATTACTGTTTGTGCATTTACAATATTCATTGATTTTTGCCATTGAAAAACATCATGTTATTCATATACCAGAAATGATTGAAGCTACTGACTGAATGAAAGGAGCTGGCATCTCACTCTCTTTGAATCTTCTTTATCATGCTAAGAGGAGCAGGAAAAAGTAAAAAATTTCAGAATTGCACCTTGCAATGCGGAGAAATTACTGTTTGTGCATTTACAATATTCAATGATTTTTGCCATTGAAAAACGTCCAGAAATGATTGAAGCTACTGACTGAACGAAAGGAGCTGGCGTCTCACTCTCTTTGAATCTTCTTTATCATGCTAAGAGGAGCAGGAAAAAGCAAAAAAATTCAGAATTGCACCTTGCAATGCGGAGAAATTACTGTTTGTGCATTTACAATATTCATTGATTTTTGCCATTGAAAAACATCATGTTATTCATATACCAGAAATGTTTGAAGCTACTGACTGAATGAAAGGAGCTGGCATCTCACTCTCTTTGAATCTTTTTTATCATGCTAAGAGGAGCAGGAAAAAGCAAAAAATTTCAGAATTGCACCTTGCAATGCGGAGAAATTACTGTTTGTGCATTTACAATATTCATTGATTTTTGCCATTGAAAAACGTCCAGAAATGATTGAAGCTACTGACTGAATGAAAGGAGCTGGCATCTCACTCTCTTTGAATCTTCTTTATCATGCTAAGAGGAGCAGGAAAAAGCAAAAAATTTCAGAATTGCACCTTGCAATGCGGAGAAATTACTGTTTGTGCATTTACAATATTCATTGATTTTTGCCATTGAAAAACGTCCAGAAATGATTGAAGCTACTGACTGAATGAAAGGAGCTGGCATCTCACTCTCTTTGAATCTTCTTTATCATGCTAAGAGGAGCAGGAAAAAGCAAAAAATTTCAGAATTGCACCTTGCAATGCGGAGAAATTACTGTTTGTGCATTTACAATATTCATTGATTTTTGCCATTGAAAAACATCATGTTATTCATATACCAGAAATGATTGAAGCTACTGACTGAATGAAAGGAGCTGGCATCTCACTCTCTTTGAATCTTCTTTATCATGCTAAGAGGAGCAGGAAAAAGCAAAAAATTTCAGAATTGCACCTTGCAATGCGGAGAAATTACTGTTTGTGCATTTACAATATTCATTGATTTTTGCAATTGAAAAACGTCCAGAAATGATTGAAGCTACTGACTGAATGAAAGGAGCTGGCTTCTCACTCTCTTTGAATCTTCTTTATCATGCTAAGAGGAGCAGGAAAAAGCAAAAAATTTCAGAATTGCACCTTGCAATGCGCAGAAATTACTGTTTGTGCATTTACAATATTCATTGATTTTTGCCATTGAAAAACGTCCAGAAATGATTGAAGCTACTGACTGAATGAAAGGAGCTGGCATCTCACTCTCTTTGAATCTTGTTTATCATGCTAAGAGGAGCAGGAAAAAGCAAAAAATTTCAGAATTGCACCTTGCAATGCGGAGAAATTACTGTTTGTGCATTTAGAATGTTCATTGATTTTTGCCATTGAAAAACGTCCAGAAATGATTGAAGCTACTGACTGAATGAAAGGAGCTGGCATCTCACTCTCTTTGAATCTTCTTTATCATGCTAAGAGGAGCAGGAAAAAGCAAAAAATCTCAGAATTGCACCTTGCAATGCGGAGAAATTACTGTTTGTGCATTTACAATATTCATTGATTTTTGCCATTGAAAAACATCATGTTATTCATATACCAGAAATGATTGAAGCTACTGACTGAATGAAAGGAGCTGGCATCTCACTCTCTTTGAATCTTCTTTATCATGCTAAGAGGAGCAGGAAAAAGTAAAAAATTTCAGAATTGCACCTTGCAATGCGGAGAAATTACTGTTTGTGCATTTACAATATTCAATGATTTTTGCCATTGAAAAACGTCCAGAAATGATTGAAGCTACTGACTGAATGAAAGGAGCTGGCATCTCACTCTCTTTGAATCTTCTTTATCATGCTAAGAGGAGCAGGATAAAGCAAAAAATTTCAGAATTGCACCTTGCAATGCGGAGAAATTACTGTTTGTGCATTTACAATATTCATTGATTTTTGCCATTGAAAAACATCATGTTATTCATATACCAGAAATGTTTGAATCTACTGACTGAATGAAAGGAGCTGGCATCTCACTCTCCTTGAATCTTCTTTATCATGCTAAGAGGAGCAGGAAAAAGCAAAAAATTTCAGAATTGCACCTTGCAATGCGGAGAAATTACTGTTTGTGCATTTACAATATTCATTGATTTTTGCCATTGAAAAACATCATGTTATTCATATACCAGAAATGTTTGAAGCTACTGACTGAATGAAAGGAGCTGGCATCTCACTCTCTTTGAATCTTCTTTATCATGCTAAGAGGAGCAGGAAAAAGCAAAAAATTTCAGAATTGCACCTTGCAATGCGGAGAAATTACTGTTTGTGCATTTACAATATTCATTGATTTTTGCCATTGAAAAACATCACGTTATTCATATACCAGAAATGATTGAAGCTACTGACTGAATGAAAGGAGCTGGCAGCTCACTCTCTTTGAATCTTCTTTATCATGCTAAGAGGAGCAGGAAAAAGCAAAAAATTTCAGAGTTGCACCTTGCAATGCGGAGAAATTACTGTTTGTGCATTTACAATATTCATTGATTTTTGCAATTGAAAAACGTCCAGAAATGATTGAAGCTACTGACTGAATGAAAGGAGCTGGCATCTCACTCTCTTTGAATCTTCTTTATCATGCTAAGAGGAGCAGGAAAAAGCTAAAAATTTCAGAATTGCACCTTGCAATGCGGAGAAATTACTGTTTGTGCATTTACAATATTCATTGATTTTTGCCATTGAAAAACATCATGTTATTCATATACCAGGAATGTTTGAAGCTACTGACTGAATGAAAGGAGCTGGCATCTCACTCTCTTTGAATCTTCTTTATCATGCTAAGAGGAGCAGGAAAAAGCAAAAAATTTCAGAATTGCACCTTGCAATGCGGAGAAATTACTGTTTGTGCATTTACAATATTCATTGATTTTTGCCATTGAAAAACGTCCAGAAATGATTGAAGCTACTGACTGAATGAAAGGAGCTGGCATCTCACTCTCTTTTAATCTTGTTTATCATGCTAAGAGGAGCAGGAAAAAGCAAAAAATTTCAGAATTGCACCTTGCAATGCGGAGAAATTACTGTTTGTGCATTTACAATATTCATTGATTTTTGCCATTGAAAAACGTCCAGAAATGATTGAAGCTACTGACTGAATGAAAGGAGCTGGCATCTCACTCTCTTTGAATCTTCTTTATCATGCTAAGAGGAGCAGGAAAAAGCAAAAAATTTCAGAATTGCACCTTGCAATGTGGAGAAATTACTGTTTGTGCATTTACAATATTCATTGATTTTTGCCATTGAAAAACATCATGTTATTCATATACCAGAAATGATTGAAGCTACTGACTGAATGAAAGGAGCTGGCATCTCACTCTCTTTGAATCTTCTTTATCATGCTAAGAGGAGCAGGAAAAAGTAAAAAATTTCAGAATTGCACCTTGCAATGCGGAGAAATTACTGTTTGTGCATTTACAATAATCAATGATTTTTGCCATTGAAAAACGTCCAGAAATGATTGAAGCTACTGACTGAATGAAAGGAGCTGGCATCTCACTCTCTTTGAATCTTCTTTATCATGCTAAGAGGAGCAGGAAAAAGCAAAAAATTTCAGAATTGCACCTTGCAATGCGGAGAAATTACTGTTTGTGCATTTACAATATTCATTGATTTTTGCCATTGAAAAACATCATGTTATTCATATACCAGAAATGATTGAAGCTACTGACTGAATGAAAGGAGCTGGCATCTCACTCTCTTTGAATCTTCTTTATCATGCTAAGAGGAGCAGGAAAAAGTAAAAAATTTCAGAATTGCACCTTGCAATGCGGAGAAATTACTGTTTGTGCATTTACAATATTCAATGTTTTTTGCGTTTGAAAAACGTCCAGAAATGATTGAAGCTACTGACTGAACGAAAGGAGCTGGCATCTCACTCTCTTTGAATCTTCTTTATCATGCTAAGAGGAGCAGGAAAAAGCAAAAAATTTCAGAATTGCACCTTGCAATGCGGAGAAATTATTGTTTGTGCATTTACAATATTCATTGATTTTTGCCATTGAAAAACATCATGTTATTCATATACCAGAAATGATTGATGCTACTGACTGAATGAAAGGAGCTGGCATCTCACTCTCTTTGAATCTTCTTTATCATGCTAAGAGGAGCAGGAAAAAGCAAAAAATTTCAGAATTGCACCTTGCAATGCGGAGAAATTACTGTTTGTGCATTTACAATATTCATTGATTTTTGCCATTGAAAAACATCATGTTATTCATATACCAGAAATGTTTGAAGCTACTGACTGAATGAAAGGAGCTGGCATCTCACTCTCTTTGAATCTTCTTTATCATGCTAAGAGGAGCAGGAAAAAGCAAAAAATTTCAGAATTGCACCTTGCAATGCGGAGAAATTACTGTTTGTGCATTTACAATAATCATTGATTTTTGCAATTGAAAAACGTCCAGAAATGATTGAAGCTACTGACTGAATGAAAGGAGCTGGCATCTCACTCTCTTTGAATCTTCTTTATCATGCTAAGAGGAGCAGGAAAAAGCAAAAAATTTCAGAATTGCACCTTGCAATGCGGAGAAATTACTGTTTGTGCATTTACAATATTCATTGATTTTTGCCATTGAAAAACATTATGTTATTCATATACCAGGAATGTTTGAAGCTACTGACTGAATGAAAGGAGCTGGCATCTCACTCTCTTTGAATCTTCTTTATCATGCTAAGAGGAGCAGGAAAAAGTAAAAAATTTCAGAATTGCACCTTGCAATGCGGAGAAATTACTGTTTGTGCATTTACAATATTCATTGATTTTTGCCATTGAAAAACGTCCAGAAATGATTGAAGCTACTGACTGAATGAAAGGAGCTGGCATCTCACTCTCTTTGAATCTTGTTTATCATGCTAAGAGGAGCAGGAAAAAGCAAAAAATTTCAGAATTGCACCTTGCAATGCGAAGAAATTACTGTTTGTGCATTTACAATATTCATTGATGTTTGCCATTGAAAAACGTCCAGAAATGATTGAAGCTACTGACTGAATGAAAGGAGCTGGCATCTCACTTTCTTTGAATCTTCTTTATTATGCTAAGAGGAGCAGGAAAAAGCAAAAAATTTCAGAATTGCACCTTGCAATGCGGAGAAATTACTGTTTGTGCATTTACAATATTCATTGATTTTTGCCATTGAAAAACATCATGTTATTCATATACCAGAAATGATTGAAGCTACTGACTGAATGAAAGGAGCTGGCATCTCACTCTCTTTGAATCTTCTTTATCATGCTAAGAGGAGCAGGAAAAAGTAAAAAATTTCAGAATTGCACCTTGCAATGCGGAGAAATTACTGTTTGTGCATTTACAATATTCAATGATTTTTGCCATTGAAAAACGTCCAGAAATGATTGAAGCTACTGACTGAATGAAAGGAGCTGGCATCTCACTCTCTTTGAATCTTCTTTATCATGCTAAGAGGAGCAGGAAAAAGTAAAAAATTTCAGAATTGCACCTTGCAATGCGGAGAAATTACTGTTTGTGCATTTACAATATTCAATGATTTTTGCCTTTGAAAAACGTCCAGAAATGATTGAAGCTACTGACTGAACGAAAGGAGCTGGCATCTCACTCTCTTTGAATCTTCTTTATCATGCTAAGAGGAGCAGGAAAAAGCAAAAAATTTCAGAATTGCACCTTGCAATGCGGAGAAATTACTGTTTGTGCATTTACAATATTCATTGATTTTTGCCATTGAAAAACATCATGTTATTCATATACCAGAAATGTTTGAAGCTACTGACTGAATGAAAGGAGCTGGCATCTCACTCTCTTTGAATCTTCTTTATCATGCTAAGAGGAGCAGGAAAAAGCAAAAAATTTCAGAATTGCACCTTGCAATGCGGAGAAATTACTGTTTGTGCATTTACAATATTCATTGATTTTTGCCATTGAAAAACGTCCAGAAATGATTGAAGCTACTGACTGAATGAAAGGAGCTGGCATCTCACTCTGAATTTTCTTTATCATGCTAAGAGGAGCAGGAAAAAGCAAAAAATTTCAGAATTGCACCTTGCAATGCGGAGAAATTACTGTTTGTGCATTTACAATATTCATTGATTTTTGCCATTGAAAAACGTCCAGAAATGATTGAAGCTACTGACTGAATGAAAGGAGCTGGCATCTCACTCTCTTTGAATCTTCTTTATCATGCTAAGAGGAGCAGGAAAAAGCAAAAAATTTCAGAATTGCACCTTGCAATGCGGAGAAATTACTGTTTGTGCATTTACAATATTCATTGATTTTTGACATTGAAAAACATCATGTTATTCATATACCAGAAATGATTGAAGCTACTGACTGAATGAAAGGAGCTGGCATCTCACTCTCTTTGAATCTTCTTTATCATGCTAAGAGGAGCAGGAAAAAGTAAAAAATTTCAGAATTGCACCTTGCAATGCGGAGAAATTACTGTTTGTGCATTTACAATATTCAATGATTTTTGCCATTGAAAAACGTCCAGAAATGATTGAAGCTACTGACTGAATGAAAGGAGCTGGCATCTCACTCTCTTTGAATCTTCTTTATCATGCTAAGAGGAGCAGGAAAAAGCAAAAAACTTCAGAATTGCACCTTGCAATGCGGAGAAATTACTGTTTGTGCATTTACAATATTCATTGATTTTTGCCATTGAAAAACATCATGTTATTCATATACCAGAAATGATTGAAGCTACTGACTGAATAAAAGGAGCTGGCATCTCACTCTCTTTGAATCTTCTTTATCATGCTAAGAGGAGCAGGAAAAAGTAAAAAATTTCAGAATTGCACCTTGCAATGCGGAGAAATTACTGTTTGTGCATTTACAATATTCAATGATTTTTGCCTTTGAAAAACGTCCAGAAATGATTGAAGCTACTGACTGAACGAAAGGAGCTGGCATCTCACTCTCTTTGAATCTTCTTTATCATGCTAAGAGGAGCAGGAAAAAGCAAAAAATTTCAGAATTGCACCTTGCAATGCGGAGAAATTACTGTTTGTGCATTTACAATATTCATTGATTTTTGCCATTGAAAAACATCATGTTATTCATATACCAGAAATGTTTGAAGCTACTGACTGAATGAAAGGAGCTGGCATCTCACTCTCTTTGAATCTTCTTTATCATGCTAAGAGGAGCAGGAAAAAGCAAAAAATTTCAGAATTGCACCTTGCAATGCGGAGAAATTACTGTTTGTGCATTTACAATATTCATTGATTTTTGCCATTGAAAAACGTCCAGAAATGATTGAAGCTACTGACTGAATGAAAGCAGCTGGCATCTCACTCTGAATTTTCTTTATCATGCTAAGAGGAGCAGGAAAAAGCAAAAAATTTCAGAATTGCACCTTGCAATGCGGAGAAATTACTGTTTGTGCATTTACAATATTCATTGATTTTTGCCATTGAAAAACGTCCAGAAATGATTGAAGCTACTGACTGAATGAAAGGAGCTGGCATCTCACTCTCTTTGAATCGTCTTTATCATGCTAAGAGGAGCAGGAAAAAGCAAAAAATTTCAGAATTGCACCTTGCAATGCGGAGAAATTACTGTTTGTGCATTTACAATATTCATTGATTTTTGCCATTGAAAAACATCATGTTATTCATATACCAGAAATGTTTGAAGCTACTGACTGAATGAAAGGAGCTGGCATCTCACTCTCTTTGAATCTTCTTTATCATGCTAAGAGGAGCAGGAAAAAGCAAAAAATTTCAGAATTGCACCTTGCAATGCGGAGAAATTACTGTTTGTGCATTTACAATATTCATTGATTTTTGCCATTGAAAAACATCATGTTATTCATATACCAGAAATGTTTGAAGCTACTGACTGAATGAAAGGAGCTGGCATCTCACTCTCTTTGAATCTTCTTTATCATGCTTGGATTAGCAGGAAAAAGCAAAAAATTTCAGAATTGCACCTTGCAATGTGGAGATATTACTGTTTGTGCATTTACAATATTCATTGATTTTTGCCATTGAAAAACATGTTTTTCATATACCAGAAATGTTTGAAGCTACTGACTGAATGAAAGGAGCTGGCATCTCACTCTCTTTGAATCTTCTTTATCATGCTAGGATTAGCAGGAAAAAGCAAAAAATTTCAGAATTGCACCTTGCAATGTGGAGATATTACTGTTTGTGCATTTACAATATTCATTGATTTTTGCCATTGAAAAACATGTTTTTCATATACCAGAAATGTTTGAAGCTACTGACTGAATGAAAGGAGCTGGCATCTCACTCTCTTTGAATCTTCTTTATCATGCTAGGATTAACAGGAAAAAGCAAAAAATTTCAGAATTGCACCTTGCAATGTGGAGATATTACTGTTTGTGCATTTACAATATTCATTGATTTTTGCCATTGAAAAACGTCCAGAAATGTTTGAAGCTACTGACTGAATGAAAGGAGCTGGCATCTCACTCTCTTTGAATCTTCTTTATCATACTAGGATTAGCAGGAAAAAGCAAAAAATTTCAGAATTGCACCTTGCAATGTGGAGATATTGCTGTTTGTGCATTTACAATATTCATTGATTTTTGCCATTGAAAAACATGTTTTTCATATACAAGAAATGTTTGAAGCTACTGACTGAATGAAAGGAGCTGGCATCTCACTCTCTTTGAATCTTCTTTATCATGCTAGGATTAGCAGGAAAAAGCAAAAAATTTCAGAATTGCACCTTGCAATGTGGAGATATTACTGTTTGTGCATTTACAATATTCATTGATTTTTGCCATTGAAAAACGTCCAGAAATGTTTGAAGCTACTGACTGAATGAAAGGAGCTGGCATCTCACTCTCTTTGAATCTTCTTTATCATGCTAGGATTAGCAGGAAAAAGCAAAAAATTTCAGAATTGCACCTTGCAATGTGGAGATATTACTGTTTGTGCATTTACAATATTCATTGATTTTTGCCATTGAAAAACATGTTTTTCATATACCAGAAATGTTTGAAGCTACTGACGGAATGAAAGGAGCTGGCATCTCACTCTCTTTGAATCTTCTTTATCATGCTAGGATTAGCAGGAAAAAGCAAAAAATTTCAGAATTGCACCTTGCAATGTGGAGATATTACTGTTTGTGCATTTACAATATTCATTGATTTTTGCCATTGAAAAACATGTTTTTCATATACCAGAAATGTTTGAAGCTACTGACTGAATGAAAGGAGCTGGCATCTCACTGTCTTTGAATCTTCTTTATCATGCTAGGATTAACAGGAAAAAGCAAAAAATTTCAGAATTGCACCTTGCAATGTGGAGATATTACTGTTTGTGCATTTACAATATTCATTGATTTTGCCATTGAAAAACGTCCAGAAATGTTTGAAGCTACTGACTGAATGAAAGGAGCTGGCATCTCACTCTCTTTAAATCTTCTTTATCATGCTAGGATTAGCAGGAAAAAGCAAAAAAATTTCAGAATTGCACCTTGCAATGTGGAGATATTACTGTTTGTGCATTTACAATATTCATTGATTTTTGCCATTGAAAAACATGTTTTTCATATATCAGAAATGTTTGAAGCTACTGACTGAATGAAAGGAGCTGGCATCTCACTCTCTTTGAATCTTCTTTATCATGCTAGGATAAGCAGGAAAAAGCAAAAAATTTCAGAATTGCACCTTGCAATGTGGAGATATTACTGTTTGTGCATTTACAATATTCATTGATTTTTGCCATTGAAAAACATGTTTTTCATATACCAGAAATGTTTGAAGCTACTGACTTGAATGAAAGGAGCTGGCATCTCACTCTCTTTGAATCTTCTTTATCATGCTAGGATTAACAGGAAAAAGCAAAAAATTTCAGAATTGCACCTTGCAATGTGGAGATATTACTGTTTGTGCATTTACAATATTCATTGATTTTTGCCATTGAAAAACGTCCAGAAATGTTTGAAGCTACTGACTGAATGAAAGGAGCTGGTATCTCACTCTCTTTGAATCTTCTTTATCATGCTAGGATTAGCAGGAAAAATCAAAAAATTTCAGAATTGCACCTTGCAATGTGGAGATATTACTGTTTGTGCATTTACAATATTCATTGATTTTTGCCATTGAAAAACATGTTTTTCATATACAAGAAATGTTTGAAGCTACTGACTGAATGAAAGGAGCTGGCATCTCACTCTCTTTGAATCTTCTTTATCATGCTAGGATTAGCAGGAAAAAGCAAAAAATTTCAGAATTGCACCTTGCAATGTGGAGATATTACTGTTTGTGCATTTACAATATTCATTGATTTTTGCCATTGAAAAACGTCCAGAAATGTTTGAAGCTACTGACTGAATGAAATTAGCTGGCATCTCACTCTCTTTGAATCTTCTTTATCATGCTAGGATTAGCAGGAAAAAGCAAAAAATTTCAGAATTGCACCTTGCAATGTGGAGATATTACTGTTTGTGCATTTACAATATTCATTGATTTTGCCATTGAAAAACGTCCAGAAATGTTTGAAGCTACTGACTGAATGAAAGGAGCTGGCATCTCACTCTCTTTGAATCTTCTTTATCATGCTAGGATTAGCAGGAAAAAGCAAAAAATTTCAGAATTGCACCTTGCAATGTGGAGATATTACTGTTTGTGCATTTACAATATTCATTGATTTTTGCCATTGAAAAACATGTTTTTCATATACCAGAAATGTTTGAAGCTACTGACGGAATGAAAGGAGCTGGCATCTCACTCTCTTTGAATCTTCTTTATCATGCTAGGATTAGCAGGAAAAAGCAAAAAATTTCAGAATTGCACCTTGCAATGTGGAGATATTACTGTTTGTGCATTTACAATATTCATTGATTTTTGCCATTGAAAAACATGTTTTTCATATACCAGAAATGTTTGAAGCTACTGACTGAATGAAAGGAGCTGGCATCTCACTGTCTTTGAATCTTCTTTATCATGCTAGGATTAACAGGAAAAAGCAAAAAATTTCAGAATTGCACCTTGCAATGTGGAGATATTACTGTTTGTGCATTTACAATATTCATTGATTTTGCCATTGAAAAACGTCCAGAAATGTTTGAAGCTACTGACTGAATGAAAGGAGCTGGCATCTCACTCTCTTTGAATCTTCTTTATCATGCTAGGATAAGCAGGAAAAAGCAAAAAATTTCAGAATTGCACCTTGCAATGTGGAGATATTACTGTTTGTGCATTTACAATATTCATTGATTTTTGCCATTGAAAAACATGTTTTTCATATACCAGAAATGTTTGAAGCTACTGACGGAATGAAAGGAGCTGGCATCTCACTCTCTTTGAATCTTCTTTATCATGCTAGGATTAGCAGGAAAAAGCAAAAAATTTCAGAATTGCACCTTGCAATGTGGAGATATTACTGTTTGTGCATTTACAATATTCATTGATTTTTGCCATTGAAAAACATGTTTTTCATATACCAGAAATGTTTGAAGCTACTGACTGAATGAAAGGAGCTGGCATCTCACTCTCTTTGAATCTTCTTTATCATGCTAGGATTAACAGGAAAAAGCAAAAAATTTCAGAATTGCACCTTGCAATGTGGAGATATTACTGTTTGTGCATTTACAATATTCATTGATTTTGCCATTGAAAAACGTCCAGAAATGTTTGAAGCTACTGACTGAATGAAAGGAGCTGGCATCTCACTCTCTTTGAATCTTCTTTATCATGCTAGGATTAGCAGGAAAAAGCAAAAAAATTTCAGAATTGCACCTTGCAATGTGGAGATATTACTGTTTGTGCATTTACAATATTCATTGATTTTTGCCATTGAAAAACATGTTTTTCATATACCAGAAATGTTTGAAGCTACTGACTGAATGAAAGGAGCTGGCATCTCACTCTCTTTGAATCTTCTTTATCATGCTAGGATAAGCAGGAAAAAGCAAAAAATTTCAGAATTGCACCTTGCAATGTGGAGATATTACTGTTTGTGCATTTACAATATTCATTGATTTTTGCCATTGAAAAACATGTTTTTCATATACCAGAAATGTTTGAAGCTACTGACTTGAATGAAAGGAGCTGGCATCTCACTCTCTTTGAATCTTCTTTATCATGCTAGGATTAACAGGAAAAAGCAAAAAATTTCAGAATTGCACCTTGCAATGTGGAGATATTACTGTTTGTGCATTTACAATATTCATTGATTTTTGCCATTGAAAAACGTCCAGAAATGTTTGAAGCTACTGACTGAATGAAAGGAGCTGGTATCTCACTCTCTTTGAATCTTCTTTATCATGCTAGGATTAGCAGGAAAAAGCAAAAAATTTCAGAATTGCACCTTGCAATGTGGAGATATTACTGTTTATGCATTTACAATATTCATTGATTTTTGCCATTGAAAAACATGTTTTTCATATACAAGAAATGTTTGAAGCTACTGACTGAATGAAAGGAGCTGGCATCTCTCTCTCTTTGAATCTTCTTTATCATGCTAGGATTAGCAGGAAAAAGCAAAAAATTTCAGAATTGCACCTTGCAATGTGGAGATATTACTGTTTGTGCATTTACAATATTCATTGATTTTTGCCATTGAAAAACGTCCAGAAATGTTTGAAGCTACTGACTGAAAGAAATTAGCTGGCATCTCACTCTCTTTGAATCTTCTTTATCATGCTAGGATTAGCAGGAAAAAGCAAAAAATTTCAGAATTGCACCTTGCAATGTGGAGATATTACTGTTTGTGCATTTACAATATTCATTGATTTTTGCCATTGAAAAACATCATGTTATTCATATACCAGAAATGATTGAAGCTACTGACTGAATGAAAGGAGCTGGCATCTCACTCTCTTTGAATCTTCTTTATCATGCTAAGAGGAGCAGGAAAAAGTAAAAAATTTCAGAATTGCACCTTGCAATGCGGAGAAATTACTGTTTGTGCATTTACAATATTCAATGATTTTTGCCATTGAAAAACGTCCAGAAATGATTGAAGCTACTGACTGAATGAAAGGAGCTGGCATCTCACTCTCTTTGAATCTTCTTTATCATGCTAAGAGGAGCAGGAAAAAGTAAAAAATTTCAGAATTGCACCTTGCAATGCGGAGAAATTACTGTTTGTGCATTTACAATATTCAATGATTTTTGCCTTTGAAAAACGTCCAGAAATGATTGAAGCTACTGACTGAACGAAAGGAGCTGGCATCTCACTCTCTTAGAATCTTCTTTATCATGCTAAGAGGAGCAGGAAAAAGCAAAAAATTTCAGAATTGCACCTTGCAATGCGGAGAAATTACTGTTTGTGCATTTACAATATTCATTGATTTTTGCCATTGAAAAACATCATGTTATTCATATACCAGAAATGTTTGAAGCTACTGACTGAATGAAAGGAGCTGGCATCTCACTCTCTTTGAATCTTCTTTATCATGCTAAGAGGAGCAGGAAAAAGCAAAAAATTTCAGAATTGCACCTTGCAATGCGGAGAAATTACTGTTTGTGCATTTACAATATTCATTGATTTTTGCCATTGAAAAACGTCCAGAAATGATTGAAGCTACTGACTGAATGAAAGGAGCTGGCATCTCACTCTGAATTTTCTTTATCATGCTAAGAGGAGCAGGAAAAAGCAAAAAATTTCAGAATTGCACCTTGCAATGCGGAGAAATTACTGTTTGTGCATTTACAATATTCATTGATTTTTGCCATTGAAAAACGTCCAGAAATGATTGAAGCTACTGACTGAATGAAAGGAGCTGGCATCTCACTCTCTTTGAATCTTCTTTATCATGCTAAGAGGAGCAGGAAAAAGCAAAAAATTTCAGAATTGCACCTTGCAATGCGGAGAAATTACTGTTTGTGCATTTACAATATTCATTGATTTTTGACATTGAAAAACATCATGTTATTCATATACCAGAAATGATTGAAGCTACTGACTGAATGAAAGGAGCTGGCATCTCACTCTCTTTGAATCTTCTTTATCATGCTAAGAGGAGCAGGAAAAAGTAAAAAATTTCAGAATTGCACCTTGCAATGCGGAGAAATTACTGTTTGTGCATTTACAATATTCAATGATTTTTGCCATTGAAAAACGTCCAGAAATGATTGAAGCTACTGACTGAATGAAAGGAGTTGGCATCTCACTCTCTTTGAATCTTCTTTATCATGCTAAGAGGAGCAGGAAAAAGCAAAAAACTTCAGAATTGCACCTTGCAATGCGGAGAAATTACTGTTTGTGCATTTACAATATTCATTGATTTTTGCCATTGAAAAACATCATGTTATTCATATACCAGAAATGATTGAAGCTACTGACTGAATAAAAGGAGCTGGCATCTCACTCTCTTTGAATCTTCTTTATCATGCTAAGAGGAGCAGGAAAAAGTAAAAAATTTCAGAATTGCACCTTGCAATGCGGAGAAATTACTGTTTGTGCATTTACAATATTCAATGATTTTTGCCTTTGAAAAACGTCCAGAAATGATTGAAGCTACTGACTGAACGAAAGGAGCTGGCATCTCACTCTCTTTGAATCTTCTTTATCATGCTAAGAGGAGCAGGAAAAAGCAAAAAATTTCAGAATTGCACCTTGCAATGCGGAGAAATTACTGTTTGTGCATTTACAATATTCATTGATTTTTGCCATTGAAAAACATCATGTTATTCATATACCAGAAATGTTTGAAGCTACTGACTGAATGAAAGGAGCTGGCATCTCACTCTCTTTGAATCTTCTTTATCATGCTAAGAGGAGCAGGAAAAAGCAAAAAATTTCAGAATTGCACCTTGCAATGCGGAGAAATTACTGTTTGTGCATTTACAATATTCATTGATTTTTGCCATTGAAAAACGTCCAGAAATGATTGAAGCTACTGACTGAATGAAAGCAGCTGGCATCTCACTCTGAATTTTCTTTATCATGCTAAGAGGAGCAGGAAAAAGCAAAAAATTTCAGAATTGCACCTTGCAATGCGGAGAAATTACTGTTTGTGCATTTACAATATTCATTGATTTTTGCCATTGAAAAACGTCCAGAAATGATTGAAGCTACTGACTGAATGAAAGGAGCTGGCATCTCACTCTCTTTGAATCGTCTTTATCATGCTAAGAGGAGCAGGAAAAAGCAAAAAATTTCAGAATTGCACCTTGCAATGCGGAGAAATTACTGTTTGTGCATTTACAATATTCATTGATTTTTGCCATTGAAAAACATCATGTTATTCATATACCAGAAATGTTTGAAGCTACTGACTGAATGAAAGGAGCTGGCATCTCACTCTCTTTGAATCTTCTTTATCATGCTAAGAGAAGCAGGAAAAAGCAAAAAATTTCAGAATTGCACCTTGCAATGCGGAGAAATTACTGTTTGTGCATTTACAATATTCATTGATTTTTGCCATTGAAAAACATCATGTTATTCATATACCAGAAATGTTTGAAGCTACTGACTGAATGAAAGGAGCTGGCATCTCACTCTCTTTGAATCTTCTTTATCATGCTAAGAGGAGCAGGAAAAAGCAAAAAATTTCAGAATTGCACCTTGCAATGCGGAGAAATTACTGTTTGTGCATTTACAATATTCATTGATTTTTGCCATTGAAAAACGTCCAGAAATGATTGAAGCTACTGACTGAATGAAAGCAGCTGGCATCTCACTCTGAATTTTCTTTATCATGCTAAGAGGAGCAGGAAAAAGCAAAAAATTTCAGAATTGCACCTTGCAATGCGGAGAAATTACTGTTTGTGCATTTACAATATTCATTGATTTTTGCCATTGAAAAACGTCCAGAAATGATTGAAGCTACTGACTGAATGAAAGGAGCTGGCATCTCACTCTCTTTGAATCGTCTTTATCATGCTAAGAGGAGCAGGAAAAAGCAAAAAATTTCAGAATTGCACCTTGCAATGCGGAGAAATTACTGTTTGTGCATTTACAATATTCATTGATTTTTGCCATTGAAAAACATCATGTTATTCATATACCAGAAATGTTTGAAGCTACTGACTGAATGAAAGGAGCTGGCATCTCACTCTCTTTGAATCTTCTTTATCATGCTAAGAGGAGCAGGAAAAAGCAAAAAATTTCAGAATTGCACCTTGCAATGCGGAGAAATTACTGTTTGTGCATTTACAATATTCATTGATTTTTGCCATTGAAAAACATCATGTTATTCATATACCAGAAATGTTTGAAGCTACTGACTGAATGAAAGGAGCTGGCATCTCACTCTCTTTGAATCTTCTTTATCATGCTTGGATTAGCAGGAAAAAGCAAAAAATTTCAGAATTGCACCTTGCAATGTGGAGATATTACTGTTTGTGCATTTACAATATTCATTGATTTTTGCCATTGAAAAACATGTTTTTCATATACCAGAAATGTTTGAAGCTACTGACTGAATGAAAGGAGCTGGCATCTCACTCTCTTTGAATCTTCTTTATCATGCTAGGATTAGCAGGAAAAAGCAAAAAATTTCAGAATTGCACCTTGCAATGTGGAGATATTACTGTTTGTGCATTTACAATATTCATTGATTTTTGCCATTGAAAAACATGTTTTTCATATACCAGAAATGTTTGAAGCTACTGACTGAATGAAAGGAGCTGGCATCTCACTCTCTTTGAATCTTCTTTATCATGCTAGGATTAACAGGAAAAAGCAAAAAATTTCAGAATTGCACCTTGCAATGTGGAGATATTACTGTTTGTGCATTTACAATATTCATTGATTTTTGCCATTGAAAAACGTCCAGAAATGTTTGAAGCTACTGACTGAATGAAAGGAGCTGGCATCTCACTCTCTTTGAATCTTCTTTATCATGCTAGGATTAGCAGGAAAAAGCAAAAAATTTCAGAATTGCACCTTGCAATGTGGAGATATTGCTGTTTGTGCATTTACAATATTCATTGATTTTTGCCATTGAAAAACATGTTTTTCATATACAAGAAATGTTTGAAGCTACTGACTGAATGAAAGGAGCTGGCATCTCACTCTCTTTGAATCTTCTTTATCATGCTAGGATTAGCAGGAAAAAGCAAAAAATTTCAGAATTGCACCTTGCAATGTGGAGATATTACTGTTTGTGCATTTACAATATTCATTGATTTTTGCCATTGAAAAACGTCCAGAAATGTTTGAAGCTACTGACTGAATGAAAGGAGCTGGCATCTCACTCTCTTTGAATCTTCTTTATCATGCTAGGATTAGCAGGAAAAAGCAAAAAATTTCAGAATTGCACCTTGCAATGTGGAGATATTACTGTTTGTGCATTTACAATATTCATTGATTTTTGCCATTGAAAAACATGTTTTTCATATACCAGAAATGTTTGAAGCTACTGACGGAATGAAAGGAGCTGGCATCTCACTCTCTTTGAATCTTCTTTATCATGCTAGGATTAGCAGGAAAAAGCAAAAAATTTCAGAATTGCACCTTGCAATGTGGAGATATTACTGTTTGTGCATTTACAATATTCATTGATTTTTGCCATTGAAAAACATGTTTTTCATATACCAGAAATGTTTGAAGCTACTGACTGAATGAAAGGAGCTGGCATCTCACTGTCTTTGAATCTTCTTTATCATGCTAGGATTAACAGGAAAAAGCAAAAAATTTCAGAATTGCACCTTGCAATGTGGAGATATTACTGTTTGTGCATTTACAATATTCATTGATTTTGCCATTGAAAAACGTCCAGAAATGTTTGAAGCTACTGACTGAATGAAAGGAGCTGGCATCTCACTCTCTTTAAATCTTCTTTATCATGCTAGGATTAGCAGGAAAAAGCAAAAAAATTTCAGAATTGCACCTTGCAATGTGGAGATATTACTGTTTGTGCATTTACAATATTCATTGATTTTTGCCATTGAAAAACATGTTTTTCATATATCAGAAATGTTTGAAGCTACTGACTGAATGAAAGGAGCTGGCATCTCACTCTCTTTGAATCTTCTTTATCATGCTAGGATAAGCAGGAAAAAGCAAAACATTTCAGAATTGCACCTTGCAATGTGGAGATATTACTGTTTGTGCATTTACAATATTCATTGATTTTTGCCATTGAAAAACATGTTTTTCATATACCAGAAATGTTTGAAGCTACTGACTTGAATGAAAGGAGCTGGCATCTCACTCTCTTTGAATCTTCTTTATCATGCTAGGATTAACAGGAAAAAGCAAAAAATTTCAGAATTGCACCTTGCAATGTGGAGATATTACTGTTTGTGCATTTACAATATTCATTGATTTTTGCCATTGAAAAACGTCCAGAAATGTTTGATGCTACTGACTGAATGAAAGGAGCTGGTATCTCACTCTCTTTGAATCTTCTTTATCATGCTAGGATTAGCAGGAAAAAGCAAAAAATTTCAGAATTGCACCTTGCAATGTGGAGATATTACTGTTTGTGCATTTACAATATTCATTGATTTTTGCCATTGAAAAACATGTTTTTCATATACAAGAAATGTTTGAAGCTACTGACTGAATGAAAGGAGCTGGCATCTCACTCTCTTTGAATCTTCTTTATCATGCTAGGATTAGCAGGAAAAAGCAAAAAATTTCAGAATTGCACCTTGCAATGTGGAGATATTACTGTTTGTGCATTTACAATATTCATTGATTTTTGCCATTGAAAAACGTCCAGAAATGTTTGAAGCTACTGACTGAATGAAATTAGCTGGCATCTCACTCTCTTTGAATCTTCTTTATCATGCTAGGATTAGCAGGAAAAAGCAAAAAATTTCAGAATTGCACCTTGCAATGTGGAGATATTACTGTTTGTGCATTTACAATATTCATTGATTTTGCCATTGAAAAACGTCCAGAAATGTTTGAAGCTACTGACTGAATGAAAGGAGCTGGCATCTCACTCTCTTTGAATCTTCTTTATCATGCTAGGATTAGCAGGAAAAAGCAAAAAATTTCAGAATTGCACCTTGCAATGTGGAGATATTACTGTTTGTGCATTTACAATATTCATTGATTTTTGCCATTGAAAAACATGTTTTTCATATACCAGAAATGTTTGAAGCTACTGACGGAATGAAAGGAGCTGGCATCTCACTCTCTTTGAATCTTCTTTATCATGCTAGGATTAGCAGGAAAAAGCAAAAAATTTCAGAATTGCACCTTGCAATGTGGAGATATTACTGTTTGTGCATTTACAATATTCATTGATTTTTGCCATTGAAAAACATGTTTTTCATATACCAGAAATGTTTGAAGCTACTGACTGAATGAAAGGAGCTGGCATCTCACTGTCTTTGAATCTTCTTTATCATGCTAGGATTAACAGGAAAAAGCAAAAAATTTCAGAATTGCACCTTGCAATGTGGAGATATTACTGTTTGTGCATTTACAATATTCATTGATTTTGCCATTGAAAAACGTCCAGAAATGTTTGAAGCTACTGACTGAATGAAAGGAGCTGGCATCTCACTCTCTTTGAATCTTCTTTATCATGCTAGGATAAGCAGGAAAAAGCAAAAAATTTCAGAATTGCACCTTGCAATGTGGAGATATTACTGTTTGTGCATTTACAATATTCATTGATTTTTGCCATTGAAAAACATGTTTTTCATATACCAGAAATGTTTGAAGCTACTGACGGAATGAAAGGAGCTGGCATCTCACTCTCTTTGAATCTTCTTTATCATGCTAGGATTAGCAGGAAAAAGCAAAAAATTTCAGAATTGCACCTTGCAATGTGGAGATATTACTGTTTGTGCATTTACAATATTCATTGATTTTTGCCATTGAAAAACATGTTTTTCATATACCAGAAATGTTTGAAGCTACTGACTGAATGAAAGGAGCTGGCATCTCACTGTCTTTGAATCTTCTTTATCATGCTAGGATTAACAGGAAAAAGCAAAAAATTTCAGAATTGCACCTTGCAATGTGGAGATATTACTGTTTGTGCATTTACAATATTCATTGATTTTGCCATTGAAAAACGTCCAGAAATGTTTGAAGCTACTGACTGAATGAAAGGAGCTGGCATCTCACTCTCTTTGAATCTTCTTTATCATGCTAGGATTAGCAGGAAAAAGCAAAAAAATTTCAGAATTGCACCTTGCAATGTGGAGATATTACTGTTTGTGCATTTACAATATTCATTGATTTTTGCCATTGAAAAACATGTTTTTCATATACCAGAAATGTTTGAAGCTACTGACTGAATGAAAGGAGCTGGCATCTCACTCTCTTTGAATCTTCTTTATCATGCTAGGATAAGCAGGAAAAAGCAAAAAATTTCAGAATTGCACCTTGCAATGTGGAGATATTACTGTTTGTGCATTTACAATATTCATTGATTTTTGCCATTGAAAAACATGTTTTTCATATACCAGAAATGTTTGAAGCTACTGACTTGAATGAAAGGAGCTGGCATCTCACTCTCTTTGAATCTTCTTTATCATGCTAGGATTAACAGGAAAAAGCAAAAAATTTCAGAATTGCACCTTGCAATGTGGAGATATTACTGTTTGTGCATTTACAATATTCATTGATTTTTGCCATTGAAAAACGTTCAGAAATGTTTGAAGCTACTGACTGAATGAAAGGAGCTGGTATCTCACTCTCTTTGAATCTTCTTTATCATGCTAGGATTAGCAGGAAAAAGCAAAAAATTTCAGAATTGCACCTTGCAATGTGGAGATATTACTGTTTATGCATTTACAATATTCATTGATTTTTGCCATTGAAAATCATGTTTTTCATATACAAGAAATGTTTGAAGCTACTGACTGAATGAAAGGAGCTGGCATCTCACTCTCTTTGAATCTTCTTTATCATGCTAGGATTAGCAGGAAAAAGCAAAAAATTTCAGAATTGCACCTTGCAATGTGGAGATATTACTGTTTGTGCATTTACAATATTCATTGATTTTTGCCATTGAAAAACGTCCAGAAATGTTTGAAGCTACTGACTGAATGAAATTAGCTGGCATCTCACTCTCTTTGAATCTTCTTTATCATGCTAGGATTAGCAGGAAAAAGCAAAAAATTTCAGAATTGCACCTTGCAATGTGGAGATATTACTGTTTGTGCATTTACAATATTCATTTATTTTTGCCATTGAAAAACATGTTTTTCATATACCAGAAATGTTTGAAGCTACTGACTGAATGAAAGGAGCTGGTATCTCACTCTCTTTGAATCTTCTTTATCATGCTAGGATTAACAGGAAAAAGCAAAAAATTTCAGAATTGCACCTTGCAATGTGGAGATATTACTGTTTGTGCATTTACAATATTCATTGATTTTTGCCATTGAAAAACGTCCAGAAATGTTTGAAGCTACTGACTGAATGAAAGGAGCTGGCATCTCACTCTCTTTGAATCTTCTTTATCATGCTAGGATTAACAGGAAAAAGCTAAAAATTTCAGAATTGCACCTTGCAATGTGGAGATATTACTGTTTGTGCATTTACAATATTCATTGATTTTTGCCATTGAAAAACATGTTTTTCATATACCAGAAATGTTTGAAGCTACTGACTGAATGAAAGGAGCTGGCATCTCACTCTCTTTGAATCTTCTTTATCATGCTAGGATTAGCAGGAAAAAGCAAAAAATTTCAGAATTGCACCTTGCAATGTGGAGATATTACTGTTTGTGCATTTACAATATTCATTGATTTTTGCCATTGAAAAACATGTTTTTCATATACCAGAAATGTTTGAAGCTACTGACTGAATGAAAGGAGCTGGCATCTCACTCTCTTTGAATCTTCTTTATCATGCTAGGATTAGCAGGAAAAAGCAAAAAATTTCAGAATTGCACCTTGCAATGTGGAGATATTACTGTTTGTGCATTTACAATATTCATTGATTTTTGCCATTGAAAAACATGTTTTTCATATACCAGAAATGTTTGAAGCTACTGACTGAATGAAAGGAGCTGGCATCTCACTCTCTTTGAATCTTCTTTATCATGCTAGGATTAGCAGGAAAAAGCAAAAAATTTCAGAATTGCACCTTGCAATGTGGAGATATTACTGTTTGTGCATTTACAATATTCATTGATTTTTGCCATTGAAAAACATGTTTTTCATATACCAGAAATGTTTGAAGCTACTGACTGAATGAAAGGAGCTGGCATCTCACTCTCTTTGAATCTTCTTTATCATGCTAGGATTAACAGGAAAAAACAAAAAATTTCAGAATTGCACCTTGCAATGTGGAGATATTACTGTTTGTGCATTTACAATATTCATTGATTTTTGCCATTGAAAAACATGTTTTTCATATACCAGAAATGTTTGAAGCTACTGACTGAATGAAAGGAGCTGGCATCTCACTCTCTTTGAATCTTCTTTATCATGCTAGGATTAACAGGAAAAAGCAAAAAATTTCAGAATTGCACCTTGCAATGTGGAGATATTACTGTTTGTGCATTTACAATATTCATTGATTTTTGCCATTGAAAAACGTCCAGAAATGTTTGAAGCTACTGACTGAATGAAAGGAGCTGGCATCTCACTCTCTTTGAATCTTCTTTATCATGCTAGGATTAGCAGGAAAAAGCAAAAAATTTCAGAATTGCACCTTGCAATGTGGAGATATTACTGTTTGTGCATTTACAATATTCATTGATTTTTGCCATTGAAAAACGTCCAGAAATGTTTGAAGCTTCTGACTGAATGAAAGGAGCTGGCATCTCACTCTCTTTGAATCTTCTTTATCATGCTAGGATTAGCAGGAAAAAGCAAAAAATTTCAGAATTGCACCTTGCAATGTGGAGATATTACTGTTTGTGCATTTACAATATTCATTGATTTTTGCCATTGAAAAACATGTTTTTCATATACCAGAAATGTTTGAAGCTACTGACTGAATGAAAGGAGCTGGCATCTCACTCTCTTTGAATCTTCTTTATCATGCTAGGATTAGCAGGAAAAAGCAAAAAATTTCAGAATTGCACCTTGCAATGTGGAGATATTACTGTTTGTGCATTTACAATATTCATTTATTTTTGCCATTGAAAAACATGTTTTTCATATACCAGAAATGTTTGAAGCTACTGACTGAATGAAAGGAGCTGGCATCTCACTCTCTTTAAATCTTCTTTATCATGCTAGGATTAACAGGAAAAAGCAAAAAATTTCAGAATTGCACCTTGCAATGTGGAGATATTACTGTTTGTGCATTTACAATATTCATTGATTTTTGCCATTGAAAAACGTCCAGAAATGTTTGAAGCTACTGACTGAATGAAAGGAGCTGGCATCTCACTCTCTTTGAATCTTCTTTATCATGCTAGGATTAGCAGGAAAAAGCAAAAAATTTCAGAATTGCACCTTGCAATGCGGAGAAATTACTGTTTGTGCATTTACAATATTCATTGATTTTTGCCATTGAAAAACATCAATCATTTCTGGTTTATGAATAACATGATATTTTTCAATGGCAAAAATCAATGAATTTTGTAAATGCACAAACAGTAATTTCTCCGCATTGCAAGGCGCAATTCTGAAATTTTTTGCTTTTTCCTGCTCCTCTTAGCATGATAAAGAAGATTCAAAGAGAGTGAGATGCCAGCTCCTTTCATTCAGTCAGTAGCTTCAATCATTTCTGGACATTTTTCAATGGCAAAAATCAATGAATATTGTAAATGCACAAACAGTAATTTCTCCGCATTGCAAGGTGCAATTCTGAAATGTTTTGCTTTTTCCTGCTCCTCTTAGCATGATAAAGAAGATTCAAAGAGAGTGAGATGCCAGCTCCTTTCATTCAGTCAGTAGCTTCAATCATTTCTGGACGTTTTTCAATGGCAAAAATCAATGAATATTGTAAATGCACAAACAGTAATTTCTCCGCATTGCAAGGTGCAATTCTGAAATTTTTTGCTTTTTCCTGCTCCTCTTAGCATGATAAAGAAGATTCAAAGAGAGTGAGATGCCAGCTCCTTTCATTCAGTCAGTACCTTCAATCATTTCTGGACATTTTTCAATGGCAAAAATCAATGAATATTGTAAATGCACAAACAGTAATTTCTCCGCATTGCAAGGTGCAATTCTGAAATTTTTTGCTTTTTCCTGCTCCTCTTAGCATGATAAAGAAGATTCAAAGAGAGTGAGATGCCAGCTCCTTTCATTCAGTCAGTAGCTTCAATCATTTCTGGACGCTTTTCAATGGCAAAAATCAATGAATATTGTAAATGCACAAACTGTAATTTCTCCGCATTGCAAGGTGCAATTCTGAAATTTTTTGCTTTTTCCTGCTCCTCTTAGCATGATAAAGAAGATTCAAAGAGAGTGAGATGCCAGCTCCTTTCATTCAGTCAGTAGCTTCAATCATTTCTGGTATATGAATAACATGATGTTTTTCAATAGCAAAAATCAATGAATATTGTAAATGCACAAACAGTAATTTCTCCGCATTGCAAGGTGCAATTCTGAAATTTTTTGCTTTTTCCTGCTCCTCTTAGCATGATAAAGAAGATTCAAAGAGAGTGAGATGCCAGCTCCTTTCATTCAGTCAGTAGCTTCAATCATTTCTGGACGTTTTTCAATGGCAAAAATCAATGAATATTGTAAATGCACAAACAGTAATTTCTCCGCATTGCAAGGTGCAATTCTGAAATTTTTTGCTTTTTCCTGCTCCTCTTAGCATGATAAAGAAGATTCAAAGAGAGTGAGATGCCAGCTCCTTTCATTCAGTCAGTAGCTTCAATCATTTCTGGACGTTTTTCAATGGCAAAAATCAATGAATATTGTAAATGCACAAACTATAATTTCTCCGCATTGCAAGGTGCAATTCTGAAATTTTTTGCTTTTTCCTGCTCCTCTTAGCATGATAAAGAAGATTCAAAGAGAGTGAGATGCCAGCTCCTTTCATTCAGTCAGTAGCTTCAATCATTTCTGGTATATGAATAACATGATGTTTTTCAATAGCAAAAATCAATGAATATTGTAAATGCACAAACAGTAATTTCTCCGCATTGCAAGGTGCAATTCTGAAATTTTTTGCTTTTTCCTGCTCCTCTTAGCATGATAAAGAAGATTCAAAGAGAGTGAGATGCCAGCTCCTTTCATTCAGTCAGTAGCTTCAATCATTTCTGGACGTTTTTCAATGGCAAAAATCAATGAATATTGTAAATGCACAAACAGTAATTTCTCCGCATTGCAAGGTGCAATTCTGAAATTTTTTGCTTTTTCCTGCTCCTCTTAGCATGATAAACAAGATTCAAAGAGAGTGAGATGCCAGCTCCTTTCATTCAGTCAGTAGCTTCAATCATTTCTGGACGTTTTTCAATGGCAAAAATCATTGAATATTGTAAATGCACAAACAGTAATTTCTCCGCATTGCAAGGTGCAATTCTGAAATTTTTTGCTTTTTCCTGCTCCTCTTAGCATGATAAAGAAGATTCAAAGAGAGTGAGATGCCAGCTCCTTTCATTCAGTCAGTAGCTTCAAACATTTCTGGTATATGAATAACATGATGTTTTTCAATGGCAAAAATCAATGAATATTGTAAATGCACAAACAGTAATTTCTCCGCATTGCAAGGTGCAATTCTGAAATTTTTTGCTTTTTCCTGCTCCTCTTAGCATGATAAAGAAGATTCAAAGAGAGTGAGATGCCAGCTCCTTTCGTTCAGTCAGTAGCTTCAATCATTTCTGGACGTTTTTCAATGGCAAAAATCATTGAATATTATAAATGCACAAACAGTAATTTCTCCGCATTGCAAGGTGCAATTCTGAAATTTTTTACTTTTTCCTGCTCCTCTTAGCATGATAAAGAAGATTCAAAGAGAGTGAGATGCCAGCTCCTTTCATTCAGTCAGTAGCTTCAATCATTTCTGGTATATGAATAACATGATGTTTTTCAATGGCAAAAATCAATGAATATTGTAAATGCACAAACAGTAATTTCTCCGCATTGCAAGGTGCAATTCTGAAATTTTTTGCTTTTTCCTGCTCCTCTTAGCATGATAAAGAAGATTCAAAGAGAGTGAGATGCCAGCTCCTTTCATTCAGTCAGTAGCTTCAATCATTTCTGGACGTTTTTCAATGGCAAAAATCAATGAATATTGTAAATGCACAAACAGTAATTTCTCCGCATTGCAAGGTGCAATTCTGAAATTTTTTGCTTTTTCCTGCTCCTCTTAGCATGATAAAGAAGATTCAAAGAGAGTGAGATGCCATCTCCTTTCATTCAGTCAGTAGCTTCAATCATTTCTGGACGTTTTTCAATGGCAAAAATCATTGAATATTGTAAATGCACAAACAGTAATTTCTCCGCATTGCAAGGTGCAATTCTGAAATTTTTTACTTTTTCCTGCTCCTCTTAGCATGATAAAGAAGATTCAAAGAGAGTGAGATGCCAGCTCCTTTCATTCAGTCAGTAGCTTCAATCATTTCTGGTATATGAATAACATGATGTTTTTCAATCGCAAAAATCAATGAATATTGTAAATGCACAAACAGTAATTTCTCCGCATTGCAAGGTGCAATTCTGAAATGTTTTGCTTTTTCCTGCTCCTCTTAGCATGATAAAGAAGATTCAAAGAGAGTGAGATGCCAGCTCCTTTCATTCAGTCAGTAGCTTCAATCATTTCTGGACGTTTTTCAATGGCAAAAATCAATGAATATTGTAAATGCACAAACAGTAATTTCTCCGCATTGCAAGGTGCAATTCTGAAATTTTTTGCTTTTTCCTGCTCCTCTTAGCATGACAAAGAAGATTCAAAGAGAGTGAGATGCCAGATCCTTTCCTTCAGTCAGTAGCTTCAATCATTTCTGGTATATGAATAACATGATGTTTTTCAATGGCAAAAATCAATGAATTTTGTAAATGCACAAACAGTAATTTCTCCGCATTGCAAGGCGCAATTCTGAAATTTTTTGCTTTTTCCTGCTCCTCTTAGCATGATAAAGAAGATTCAAAGAGAGTGAGATGCCAGCTCCTTTCATTCAGTCAGTAGCTTCAATCATTTCTGGACATTTTTCAATGGCAAAAATCAATGAATATTGTAAATGCACAAACAGTAATTTCTCCGCATTGCAAGGTGCAATTCTGAAATTTTTTGCTTTTTCCTGCTCCTCTTAGCATGATAAAGAAGATTCAAAGAGAGTGAGATGCCAGCTCCTTTCATTCAGTCAGTAGCTTCAATCATTTCTGGACGTTTTTCAATGGCAAAAATCAATGAATATTGTAAATGCACAAACAGTAATTTCTCCGCATTGCAAGGTGCAATTCTGAAATTTTTTGCTTTTTCCTGCTCCTCTTAGCATGATAAAGAAGATTCAAAGAGAGTGAGATGCCAGCTCCTTTCATTCAGTCAGTAGCTTCAATCATTTCTGGACGTTTTTCAATGGCAAAAATCAATGAATATTGTAAATGCACAAACTGCAATTTCTCCGCATTGCAAGGTGCAATTCTGAAATTTTTTGCTTTTTCCTGCTCCTCTTAGCATGATAAAGAAGATTCAAAGAGAGTGAGATGCCAGCTCCTTTCATTCAGTCAGTAGCTTCAATCATTTCTGGTATATGAATAACATGATGTTTTTCAATGGCAAAAATCAATGAATATTGTAAATGCACAAACAGTAATTTCTCCGCATTGCAAGGTGCAATTCTGAAATTTTTTGCTTTTTCCTGCTCCTCTTAGCATGATAAAGAAGATTCAAAGAGAGTGAGATGCCAGCTCCTTTCATTCAGTCAGTAGCTTCAATCATTTCTGGACGTTTTTCAATGGCAAAAATCATTGAATATTGTAAATGCACAAACAGTAATTTCTCCGCATTGCAAGGTGCAATTCTGAAATTTTTTACTTTTTCCTGCTCCTCTTAGCATGATAAAGAAGATTCAAAGAGAGTGAGATGCCAGCTCCTTTCATTCAGTCAGTAGCTTCAATCATTTCTGGTATATGAATAACATGATGTTTTTCAATGGCAAAAATCAATGAATATTGTAAATGCACAAACAGTAATTTCTCCGCATTGCAAGGTGCAATTCTGAAATGTTTTGCTTTTTCCTGCTCCTCTTAGCATGATAAAGAAGATTCAAAGAGAGTGAGATGCCAGCTCCTTTCATTCAGTCAGTAGCTTCAATCATTTCTGGACGTTTTTCAATGGCAAAAATCAATGAATATTGTAAATGCACAAACAGTAATTTCTCCGCATTGCAAGGTGCAATTCTGAAATTTTTTGCTTTTTCCTGCTCCTCTTAGCATGACAAAGAAGATTCAAAGAGAGTGAGATGCCAGATCCTTTCCTTCAGTCAGTAGCTTCAATCATTTCTGGTATATGAATAACATGATGTTTTTCAATGGCAAAAATCAATGAATTTTGTAAATGCACAAACAGTAATTTCTCCGCATTGCAAGGCGCAATTCTGAAATTTTTTGCTTTTTCCTGCTCCTCTTAGCATGATAAAGAAGATTCAAAGAGAGTGAGATGCCAGCTCCTTTCATTCAGTCAGTAGCTTCAATCATTTCTGGACATTTTTCAATGGCAAAAATCAATGAATATTGTAATTGCACAAACAGTAATTTCTCCGCATTGCAAGGTGCAATTCTGAAATTTTTTGCTTTTTCCTGCTCCTCTTAGCATGATAAAGAAGATTCAAAGAGAGTGAGATGCCAGCTCCTTTCATTCAGTCAGTAGCTTCAATCATTTCTGGACGTTTTTCAATGGCAAAAATCAATGAATATTGTAAATGCACAAACAGTAATTTCTCCGCATTGCAAGGTGCAATTCTGAAATTTTTTGCTTTTTCCTGCTCCTCTTAGCATGATAAAGAAGATTCAAAGAGAGTGAGATGCCAGCTCCTTTCATTCAGTCAGTAGCTTCAATCATTTCTGGACGTTTTTCAATGGCAAAAATCATTGAATATTGTAAATGCACAAACAGTAATTTCTCCGCATTGCAAGGTGCAATTCTGAAATTTTTTACTTTTTCCTGCTCCTCTTAGCATGATAAAGAAGATTCAAAGAGAGTGAGATGCCAGCTCCTTTCATTCAGTCAGTAGCTTCAATCATTTCTGGTATATGAATAACATGATGTTTTTCAATCGCAAAAATCAATGAATATTGTAAATGCACAAACAGTAATTTCTCCGCATTGCAAGGTGCAATTCTGAAATGTTTTGCTTTTTCCTGCTCCTCTTAGCATGATAAAGAAGATTCAAAGAGAGTGAGATGCCAGCTCCTTTCATTCAGTCAGTAGCTTCAATCATTTCTGGACGTTTTTCAATGGCAAAAATCAATGAATATTGTAAATGCACAAACAGTAATTTCTCCGCATTGCAAGGTGCAATTCTGAAATTTTTTGCTTTTTCCTGCTCCTCTTAGCATGACAAAGAAGATTCAAAGAGAGTGAGATGCCAGATCCTTTCCTTCAGTCAGTAGCTTCAATCATTTCTGGTATATGAATAACATGATGTTTTTCAATGGCAAAAATCAATGAATTTTGTAAATGCACAAACAGTAATTTCTCCGCATTGCAAGGCGCAATTCTGAAATTTTTTGCTTTTTCCTGCTCCTCTTAGCATGATAAAGAAGATTCAAAGAGAGTGAGATGCCAGCTCCTTTCATTCAGTCAGTAGCTTCAATCATTTCTGGACATTTTTCAATGGCAAAAATCAATGAATATTGTAAATGCACAAACAGTAATTTCTCCGCATTGCAAGGTGCAATTCTGAAATTTTTTGCTTTTTCCTGCTCCTCTTAGCATGATAAAGAAGATTCAAAGAGAGTGAGATGCCAGCTCCTTTCATTCAGTCAGTAGCTTCAATCATTTCTGGACGTTTTTCAATGGCAAAAATCAATGAATATTGTAAATGCACAAACAGTAATTTCTCCGCATTGCAAGGTGCAATTCTGAAATTTTTTGCTTTTTCCTGCTCCTCTTAGCATGATAAAGAAGATTCAAAGAGAGTGAGATGCCAGCTCCTTTCATTCAGTCAGTAGCTACAATCATTTCTGGACGTTTTTCAATGGCAAAAATCAATGAATATTGTAAATGCACAAACTGCAATTTCTCCGCATTGCAAGGTGCAATTCTGAAATTTTTTGCTTTTTCCTGCTCCTCTTAGCATGATAAAGAAGATTCAAAGAGAGTGAGATGCCAGCTCCTTTCATTCAGTCAGTAGCTTCAATCATTTCTGGTATATGAATAACATGATGTTTTTCAATGGCAAAAATCAATGAATATTGTAAATGCACAAACAATAATTTCTCCGCATTGCAAGGTGCAATTCTGAAATTTTTTGCTTTTTCCTGCTCCTCTTAGCATGATAAAGAAGATTCAAAGAGAGTGAGATGCCAGCTCCTTTCATTCAGTCAGTAGCTTCAATCATTTCTGGACGTTTTTCAATGGCAAAAATCAATGAATATTGTAAATGCACAAACTGCAATTTCTCCGCATTGCAAGGTGCAATTCTGAAATTTTTTGCTTTTTCCTGCTCCTCTTAGCATGATAAAGAAGATTCAAAGAGAGTGAGATGCCAGCTCCTTTCATTCAGTCAGTAGCTTCAATCATTTCTGGTATATGAATAACATGATGTTTTTCAATAGCAAAAATCAATGAATATTGTAAATGCACAAACAGTAATTTCTCCGCATTGCAAGGTGCAATTCTGAAATTTTTTGCTTTTTCCTGCTCCTCTTAGCATGATAAAGAAGATTCAAAGAGAGTGAGATGCCAGCTCCTTTCATTCAGTCAGTAGCTTCAATCATTTCTGGACGTTTTTCAATGGCAAAAATCAATGAATATTGTAAATGCACAAACAGTAATTTCTCCGCATTGCAAGGTGCAATTCTGAAATTTTTTGCTTTTTCCTGCTCCTCTTAGCATGATAAAGAAGATTCAAAGAGAGTGAGATGCCAGCTCCTTTCATTCAGTCAGTAGCTTCAATCATTTCTGGACGTTTTTCAATGGCAAAAATCATTGAATATTGTAAATGCACAAACAGTAATTTCTCCGCATTGCAAGGTGCAATTCTGAAATTTTTTACTTTTTCCTGCTCCTCTTAGCATGATAAAGAAGATTCAAAGAGAGTGAGATGCCAGCTCCTTTCATTCAGTCAGTAGCTTCAATCATTTCTGGTATATGAATAACATGATGTTTTTCAATCGCAAAAATCAATGAATATTGTAAATGCACAAACAGTAATTTCTCCGCATTGCAAGGTGCAATTCTGAAATGTTTTGCTTTTTCCTGCTCCTCTTAGCATGATAAAGAAGATTCAAAGAGAGTGAGATGCCAGCTCCTTTCATTCAGTCAGTAGCTTCAATCATTTCTGGACGTTTTTCAATGGCAAAAATCAATGAATATTGTAAATGCACAAACAGTAATTTCTCCGCATTGCAAGGTGCAATTCTGAAATTTTTTGCTTTTTCCTGCTCCTCTTAGCATGACAAAGAAGATTCAAAGAGAGTGAGATGCCAGATCCTTTCCTTCAGTCAGTAGCTTCAATCATTTCTGGTATATGAATAACATGATGTTTTTCAATGGCAAAAATCAATGAATTTTGTAAATGCACAAACAGTAATTTCTCCGCATTGCAAGGCGCAATTCTGAAATTTTTTGCTTTTTCCTGCTCCTCTTAGCATGATAAAGAAGATTCAAAGAGAGTGAGATGCCAGCTCCTTTCATTCAGTCAGTAGCTTCAATCATTTCTGGACATTTTTCAATGGCAAAAATCAATGAATATTGTAAATGCACAAACAGTAATTTCTCCGCATTGCAAGGTGCAATTCTGAAATTTTTTGCTTTTTCCTGCTCCTCTTAGCATGATAAAGAAGATTCAAAGAGAGTGAGATGCCAGCTCCTTTCATTCAGTCAGTAGCTTCAATCATTTCTGGACGTTTTTCAATGGCAAAAATCAATGAATATTGTAAATGCACAAACAGTAATTTCTCCGCATTGCAAGGTGCAATTCTGAAATTTTTTGCTTTTTCCTGCTCCTCTTAGCATGATAAAGAAGATTCAAAGAGAGTGAGATGCCAGCTCCTTTCATTCAGTCAGTAGCTACAATCATTTCTGGACGTTTTTCAATGGCAAAAATCAATGAATATTGTAAATGCACAAACTGCAATTTCTCCGCATTGCAAGGTGCAATTCTGAAATTTTTTGCTTTTTCCTGCTCCTCTTAGCATGATAAAGAAGATTCAAAGAGAGTGAGATGCCAGCTCCTTTCATTCAGTCAGTAGCTTCAATCATTTCTGGTATATGAATAACATGATGTTTTTCAATGGCAAAAATCAATGAATATTGTAAATGCACAAACAATAATTTCTCCGCATTGCAAGGTGCAATTCTGAAATTTTTTGCTTTTTCCTGCTCCTCTTAGCATGATAAAGAAGATTCAAAGAGAGTGAGATGCCAGCTCCTTTCATTCAGTCAGTAGCTTCAATCATTTCTGGACGTTTTTCAATGGCAAAAATCAATGAATATTGTAAATGCACAAACTGCAATTTCTCCGCATTGCAAGGTGCAATTCTGAAATTTTTTGCTTTTTCCTGCTCCTCTTAGCATGATAAAGAAGATTCAAAGAGAGTGAGATGCCAGCTCCTTTCATTCAGTCAGTAGCTTCAATCATTTCTGGTATATGAATAACATGATGTTTTTCAATAGCAAAAATCAATGAATATTGTAAATGCACAAACAGTAATTTCTCCGCATTGCAAGGTGCAATTCTGAAATTTTTGGCTTTTTCCTGCTCCTCTTAGCATGATAAAGAAGATTCAAAGAGAGTGAGATGCCAGCTCCTTTCATTCAGTCAGTAGCTTCAATCATTTCTGGACGTTTTTCAATGGCAAAAATCAATGAATATTGTAAATGCACAAACAGTAATTTCTCCGCATTGCAAGGTGCAATTCTGAAATTTTTTGCTTTTTCCTGCTCCTCTTAGCATGATAAACAAGATTCAAAGAGAGTGAGATGCCAGCTCCTTTCATTCAGTCAGTAGCTTCAATCATTTCTGGACGTTTTTCAATGGCAAAAATCATTGAATATTGTAAATGCACAAACAGTAATTTCTCCGCATTGCAAGGTGCAATTCTGAAATTTTTTACTTTTTCCTGCTCCTCTTAGCATGATAAAGAAGATTCAAAGAGAATGAGATGCCAGCTCCTTTCATTCAGTCAGTAGCTTCAATCATTTCTGGTATATGAATAACATGATGTTTTTCAATCGCAAAAATCAATGAATATTGTAAATGCACAAACAGTAATTTCTCCGCATTGCAAGGAGCAATTCTGAAATTTTTTGCTTTTTCCTGCTCCTCTTAGCATGATAAAGAAGATTCAAAGAGAGTGAGATGCCAGCTCCTTTCATTCAGTCAGTAGCTTCAATCATTTCTGGACGTTTTTCAATGGCAAAAATCAATGAATATTGTAAATGCACAAACAGTAATTTTTCCGCATTGCAAGGTGCAATTCTGAAATTTTTTGCTTTTTCCTGCTCCTCTTAGCATGATAAAGAAGATTCAAAGAGAGTGAGATGCCAGCTCCTTTCCTTCAGTCAGTAGCTTCAATCATTTCTGGTATATGAATAACATGATGTTTTTCAATGGCAAAAATCAATGAATTTTGTAAATGCACAAACAGTAATTTCTCCGCATTGCAAGGCGCAATTCTGAAATTTTTTGCTTTTTCCTGCTCCTCTTAGCATGATAAAGAAGATTCAAAGAGAGTGAGATGCCAGCTCCTTTCATTCAGTCAGTAGCTTCAATCATTTCTGGACATTTTTCAATGGCAAAAATCAATGAATATTGTAAATGCACAAACAGTAATTTCTCCGCATTTCAAGGTGCAATTCTGAAATTTTTTGCTTTTTCCTGCTCCTCTTAGCATGATAAAGAAGATTCAAAGAGAGTGAGATGCCAGCTCCTTTCATTCAGTCAGTAGCTTCAATCATTTCTGGACGTTTTTCAATGGCAAAAATCAATGAATATTGTAAATGCACAAACAGTAATTTCTCCGCATTGCAAGGTGCAATTCTGAAATTTTTTGCTTTTTCCTGCTCCTCTTAGCATGATAAAGAAGATTCAAAGAGAGTGAGGTGCCAGCTCCTTTCATTCAGTCAGGAGCTTCAAACATTTCTGGTATATGAATAACATGTTTTTCAATGGCAAAAATCAATGAATATTGTAAATGCACAAACAGTAATTTCTCCGCATTGCAAGGTGCAATTCTGAAATTTTTTGCTTTTTCCTGCTCCTCTTAGCATGATAAAGAAGATTCAAAGAGAGTGAGATGCCAGCTCCTTTCATTCAGTCAGTAGCTTCAATCATTTCTGGACGTTTTTCAATGGCAAAAATCAATGAATATTGTAAATGCACAAACTGTAATTTCTCCGCATTGCAAGGTGCAATTCTGAAATTTTTTGCTTTTTCCTGCTCCTCTTAGCATGATAAAGAAGATTCAAAGAGAGTGAGATGCCAGCTCCTTTCATTCAGTCAGTAGCTTCAATCATTTCTGGACGTTTTTCAATGGCAAAAATCAACGAATATTGTAAATGCACAAACAGTAATTTCTCCGCATTGCAAGGTGCAATTCTGAAATTTTTTGCTTTTTCCTGCTCCTCTTAGCATGATAAAGAAGATTCAAAGAGAGTGAGATGCCAGCTCCTTTCATTCAGTCAGTAGCTTCAATCATTTCTGGACGTTTTTCAATGGCAAAAATCAATGAATATTGTAAATGCACAAACTGTAATTTCTCCGCATTGCAAGGTGCAATTCTGAAATTTTTTGCTTTTTCCTGCTCCTCTTAGCATGATAAAGAAGATTCAAAGAGAGTGAGATGCCAGCTCCATTCATTGAGTCAGTAGCTTCAATCATTTCTGGACGTTTTTCAATGGCAAAAATCAATGAATATTGTAAATGCACAAACAGTAATTTCTCCGCATTGCAAGGTGCAATTCTGAAATTTTTTGCTTTTTCCTGCTCCTCTTAGAATGATAAAGAAGATTCAAAGAGAGTGAGATGCCAGCTCCTTTCATTCAGTCAGTACCTTCAATCATTTCTGGACGTTTTTCAATGGCAAAAATCAATGAATATTGTAAATGCACAAACAGTAATTTCTCCGCATTGCAAGGTGCAATTCTGAAATTTTTTGCTTTTTCCTGCTCCTCTTAGCATGATAAAGAAGATTCAAAGAGAGTGAGATGCCAGTTCCTTTCATTCAGTCAGTAGCTTCAAACATTTCTGGTATATGAATAACATGATGTTTTTCAATGGCAAAAATCAATGAATATTGTAAATTCACAAACAGTAATTTCTCCGCATTGCAAGGTGCAAGTCTGAAATTTTTTGCTTTTTCCTGCTCCTCTTAGCATGATAAAGAAGATTCAAAGAGAGTGAGATGCCAGCTCCTTTCATTCAGTCAGTAGCTTCAAACATTTCTGGTATATGAATAACATGATGTTTTTCAATGGCAAAAATCAATGAATATTGTAAATGCACAAACAGTAATTTCTCCGCATTGCAAGGTGCAAGTCTGAAATTTTTTGCTTTTTCCTGCTCCTCTTAGCATGATAAAGAAGATTCAAAGAGAGTGAGATGCCAGCTACTTTCATTCAGTCAGTAGCTTCAATCATTTCTGGACGTTTTTCAATGGTAAAAATCAATGAATATTGTAAATGCACAAACAGTAATTTCTCCACATTGCAAGGTGCAATTCTGAAATTTTTTGCTTTATCCTGCTCCTCTTAGCATGATAAAGAAGATTCAAAGAGATTGAGATGCCAGCTCCTTTCATTCAGTCAGTAGCTTCAAACATTTCTGGTATATGAATAACATGATGTTTTTCAATGGCAAAAATCAATGAATATTGTAAATGCACAAACAGTAATTTCTCCGCATTGCAAGGTGCAATTCTGAAATTTTTTGCTTTTTCCTGCTCCTCTTAGCATGATAAAGAAGATTCAAAGAGAGTGAGATGCCAGCTCCTTTCATTCAGTCAGTAGCTTCAAACATTTCTGGTATATGAATAACATGATGTTTTTCAATGGCAAAAATCAATGAATATTGTAAATGCACAAACAGTAATTTCTCCGCATTGCAAGGTGCAAGTCTGAAATTTTTTGCTTTTTCCTGCTCCTCTTAGCATGATAAAGAAGATTCAAAGAGAGTGAGATGCCAGCTACTTTCATTCAGTCAGTAGCTTCAATCATTTCTGGACGTTTTTCAATGGTAAAAATCAATGAATATTGTAAATGCACAAACAGTAATTTCTCCACATTGCAAGGTGCAATTCTGAAATTTTTTGCTTTTTCCTGCTCCTCTTAGCATGATAAAGAAGATTCAAAGAGAGTGAGATGCCAGCTCCTTTCATTCAGTCAGTAGCTTCAAACATTTCTGGTATATGAATAACATGATGTTTTTCAATGGCAAAAATCAATGAATATTGTAAATGCACAAACAGTAATTTCTCCGCATTGCAAGGTGCAATTCTGAAATTTTTTGCTTTTTCCTGCTCCTCTTAGCATGATAAAGAAGATTCAAAGAGAGTGAGATGCCAGCTCCTTTCATTCAGTCAGTAGCTTCAATCATTTCTGGATGTTTTTCAATGGCAAAAATCAATGAATATTGTAAATGCACAAACTGTAATTTCTCCGCATTGCAAGGTGCAATTCTGAAATTTTTTGCTTTTTCCTGCTCCTCTTAGCATGATAAAGAAGATTAAAAGAGAGTGAGATGCCAGCTCCTTTCATTCAGTCAGTAGCTTCAATCATTTCTGGACGTTTTTCAATGGCAAAAATCAATGAATATTGTAAATGCACAAACAGTAATTTCTCCGCATTGCAAGGTGCAATTCTGAAATTTTTTGCTTTTTCCTGCTCCTCTTAGCATGATAAAGAAGATTCAAAGAGAGTGAGATGCCAGCTCCTTTCATTCAGTCAGTACCTTCAATCATTTCTGGACGTTTTTCAATGGCAAAAATCAATGAATATTGTAAATGCACAAACAGTAATTTTTCCGCATTGCAAGGTGCAATTCTGAAATTTTTTGCTTTTTCCCGCTCCTCTTAGCATGATAAAGAAGATTCAAAGAGAGTGAGGTGCCAGCTCCTTTCATTCAGTCAGTAGCTTCAAACATTTCTGGTATATGAATAACATGTTTTTCAATGGCAAAAATCAATGAATATTGTAAATGCACAAACAGTAATTTCTCCGCATTGCAAGGTGCAATTCTGAAATTTTTTGCTTTTTCCTGCTCCTCTTAGCATGATAAAGAAGATTCAAAGAGAGTGAGATGCCAGCTCCTTTCATTCAGTCAGTAGCTTCAATCATTTCTGGACGTTTTTCAATGGCAAAAATCAATGAATATTGTAAATGCACAAACAGTAATTTCTCCGCATTGCAAGGTGCAATTCTGAAATTTTTTGCTTTTTCCTGCTCCTCTTAGCATGATAAAGAAGATTCAAAGAGAGTGAGATGCCAGCTCCTTTCATTCAGTCAGTAGCTTCAATCATTTCTGGACGTTTTTCAATGGCAAAAATCAATGAATATTGTAAATGCACAAACAGTAATTTCTCCGCATTGCAAGGTGCAATTCTGAAATTTTTTGCTTTTTCCTGCTCCTCTTAGCATGATAAAGAAGATTCAAAGAGAGTGAGATGCCAGCTCCTTTCATTCAGTCAGTAGCTTCAAACATTTCTGGTATATGAATAACATGATGTTTTTCAATGGCAAAAATCAATGAATATTGTAAATGCACAAACAGTAATTTCTCCGCATTGCAAGGTGCAAGTCTGAAATTTTTTGCTTTTTCCTGCTCCTCTTAGCATGATAAAGAAGATTCAAAGAGAGTGAGATGCCAGCTACTTTCATTCAGTCAGTAGCTTCAATCATTTCTGGACGTTTTTCAATGGTAAAAATCAATGTATATTGTAAATGCACAAACAGTAATTTCTCCACATTGCAAGGTGCAATTCTAAAATTTTTTGCTTTTTCCTGCTCCTCTTAGCATGATAAAGAAGATTCAAAGAGAGTGAGATGCCAGCTCCTTTCATTCAGTCAGTAGCTTCAAACATTTCTGGTATATGAATAACATGATGTTTTTCAATGGCAAAAATCAATGAATATTGTAAATGCACAAACAGTAATTTCTCCGCATTGCAAGGTGCAATTCTGAAATTTTTTGCTTTTTCCTGCTCCTCTTAGCATGATTCAAAGAGAGTGAGATGCCAGCTCCTTTCATTCAGTCAGTAGCTTCAATCATTTCTGGACATTTTTCAATGGCAAAAATCAATGAATATTGTAAATGCACAAACAGTAATTTCTCCGCATTGCAAGGTGCAATTCTGAAATTTTTTGCTTTTTCCTGCTCCTCTTAGCATGATTAAGAAGATTCAAAGAGAGTGAGATGTCAGCTCCTTTCATTCAGTCAGTAGCTTCAAACATTTCTGGTATATGAATAACATGATGTTTTTCAATGGCAAAAATCAATGAATATTGTAAATGCACAAACAGTAATTTCTCCGCATTGCAAGGTGCAATTCTGAAATTTTTTGCTTTTTCCTGCTCCTCTTAGCATGATAAAGAAGATTCAAAGAGAGTGAGATGCCAGCTCCTTTCATTCAGTCAGTAGCTTCAAACATTTCTGGTATATGAATAACATGATGTTTTTCAATGGCAAAAATCAATGAATATTGTAAATGCACAAATAGTAATTTCTCCGCATTGCAAGGTGCAAGTCTGAAATTTTTTGCTTTTTCCTGCTCCTCTTAGCATGATAAAGAAGATTCAAAGAGAGTGAGATGCCAGCTACTTTCATTCAGTCAGTAGCTTCAATCATTTCTGGACGTTTTTCAATGGTAAAAATCAATGAATATTGTAAATGCACAAACAGTAATGTCTCCACATTGCAAGGTGCAATTCTGAAATTTTTTGCTTTTTCCTGCTCCTCTTAGCATGATAAAGAAGATTCAAAGAGATTGAGATGCCAGCTCCTTTCATTCAGTCAGTAGCTTCAAACATTTCTTGTATATGAATAACATGATGTTTTTCAATGGCAAAAATCAATGAATATTGTAAATGCACAAACAGTAATTTCTCCGCATTGCAAGGTGCAATTCTGAAATTTTTTGCTTTTTCCTGCTCCTCTTAGCATGATAAAGAAGATTCAAAGAGAGTGAGATGCCAGCTCCTTTCATTCAGTCAGTAGCTTCAAACATTTCTGGTATATGAATAACATGATGTTTTTCAATGGCAAAAATCAATGAATATTGTAAATGCACAAACAGTAATTTCTCCGCATTGCAAGGTGCAAGTCTGAAATTTTTTGCTTTTTCCTGCTCCTCTTAGCATGATAAAGAAAATTCAAAGAGAGTGAGATGCCAGCTACTTTCATTCAGTCAGTAGCTTCAATCATTTCTGGACGTTTTTCAATGGTAAAAATCAATGAATATTGTAAATGCACAAACAGTAATTTCTCCACATTGCAAGGTGCAATTCTGAAATTTTTTGCTTTTTCCTGCTCCTCTTAGCATGATAAAGAAGATTCAAAGAGAGTGAGATGCCAGCTCCTTTCATTCAGTCAGTAGCTTCAAACATTTCTGGTATATAAATAACATGATGTTTTTCAATGGCAAAAATCAATGAATATTGTAAATGCACAAACAGTAATTTCTCCGCATTGCAAGGTGCAATTCTGAAATTTTTTGCTTTTTCCTGTTCCTCTTAGCATGATAAAGAAGATTCAAAGAGAGTGAGATGCCAGCTCCTTTCATTCAGTCAGTAGCTTCAATCATTTCTGGACGTTTCTCAATGGCAAAAATCAATGAATATTGTAAATGCACAAACTGTAATTTCTCCGCATTGCAAGGTGCAATTCTGAAATTTTTTGCTTTTTCCTGCTCCTCTTAGCATGATAAAGAAGATTCAAAGAGAGTGAGATGCCAGCTCCTTTCATTCAGTCAGTAGCTTCAATCATTTCTGGACGTTTTTCAATGGCAAAAATCAATGAATATTGTAAATGCACAAACAGTAATTTCTCCGCATTGCAAGGTGCAATTCTGAAATTTTTTGCTTTTTCCTGCTCCTCTTAGCATGATAAAGAAGATTCAAAGAGAGTGAGATGCCAGCTCCTTTCATTCAGTCAGTACCTTCAATCATTTCTGGACGTTTTTCAATGGCAAAAATCAATGAATATTGTAAATGCACAAACAGTAATTTCTCCGCATTGCAAGGTGCAATTCTGAAATTTTTTGCTTTTTCCCACTCCTCTTAGCATGATAAAGAAGATTCAAAGAGAGTGAGGTGCCAGCTCCTTTCATTCAGTCAGTAGCTTCAAACATTTCTGGTATATGAATTACATGTTTTTCAATGGCAAAAATCAATGAATATTGTAAATGCACAAATAGTAATTTCTCCGCATTGCAAGGTGCAAGTCTGAAATTTTTTGCTTTTTCCTGCTCCTCTTAGCATGATAAAGAAGATTCAAAGAGAGTGAGATGCCAGCTACTTTCATTCAGTCAGTAGCTTCAATCATTTCTGGACGTTTTTCAATGGTAAAAATCAATGAATATTGTAAATGCACAAACAGTAATGTCTCCACATTGCAAGGTGCAATTCTGAAATTTTTTGCTTTTTCCTGCTCCTCTTAGCATGATAAAGAAGATTCAAAGAGATTGAGATGCCAGCTCCTTTCATTCAGTCAGTAGCTTCAAACATTTCTTGTATATGAATAACATGATGTTTTTCAATGGCAAAAATCAATGAATATTGTAAATGCACAAACAGTAATTTCTCCGCATTGCAAGGTGCAATTCTGAAATTTTTTGCTTTTTCCTGCTCCTCTTAGCATGATAAAGAAGATTCAAAGAGAGTGAGATGCCAGCTCCTTTCATTCAGTCAGTAGCTTCAAACATTTCTGGTATATGAATAACATGATGTTTTTCAATGGCAAAAATCAATGAATATTGTAAATGCACAAACAGTAATTTCTCCGCATTGCAAGGAGCAATTCTGAAATTTTTTGCTTTTTCCTGCTCCTCTTAGCATGATAAAGAAGATTCAAAGAGAGTGAGATGCCAGCTCCTTTCATTCAGTCAGTAGCTTCAATCATTTCTGGACGTTTTTCAATGGCAAAAATCAATGAATATTGTAAATGCACAAACAGTAATTTTTCCGCATTGCAAGGTGCAATTCTGAAATTTTTTGCTTTTTCCTGCTCCTCTTAGCATGATAAAGAAGATTCAAAGAGAGTGAGATGCCAGCTCCTTTCCTTCAGTCAGTAGCTTCAATCATTTCTGGTATATGAATAACATGATGTTTTTCAATGGCAAAAATCAATGAATTTTGTAAATGCACAAACAGTAATTTCTCCGCATTGCAAGGCGCAATTCTGAAATTTTTTGCTTTTTCCTGCTCCTCTTAGCATGATAAAGAAGATTCAAAGAGAGTGAGATGACAGCTCCTTTCATTCAGTCAGTAGCTTCAATCATTTCTGGACATTTTTCAATGGCAAAAATCAATGAATATTGTAAATGCACAAACAGTAATTTCTCCGCATTTCAAGGTGCAATTCTGAAATTTTTTGCTTTTTCCTGCTCCTCTTAGCATGATAAAGAAGATTCAAAGAGAGTGAGATGCCAGCTCCTTTCATTCAGTCAGTAGCTTCAATCATTTCTGGACGTTTTTCAATGGCAAAAATCAATGAATATTGTAAATGCACAAACAGTAATTTCTCCGCATTGCAAGGTGCAATTCTGAAATTTTTTGCTTTTTCCTGCTCCTCTTAGCATGATAAAGAAGATTCAAAGAGAGTGAGGTGCCAGCTCCTTTCATTCAGTCAGGAGCTTCAAACATTTCTGGTATATGAATAACATGTTTTTCAATGGCAAAAATCAATGAATATTGTAAATGCACAAACAGTAATTTCTCCGCATTGCAAGGTGCAATTCTGAAATTTTTTGCTTTTTCCTGCTCCTCTTAGCATGATAAAGAAGATTCAAAGAGAGTGAGATGCCAGCTCCTTTCATTCAGTCAGTAGCTTCAATCATTTCTGGACGTTTTTCAATGGCAAAAATCAATGAATATTGTAAATGCACAAACTGTAATTTCTCCGCATTGCAAGGTGCAATTCTGAAATTTTTTGCTTTTTCCTGCTCCTCTTAGCATGATAAAGAAGATTCAAAGAGAGTGAGATGCCAGCTCCTTTCATTCAGTCAGTAGCTTCAATCATTTCTGGACGTTTTTCAATGGCAAAAATCAACGAATATTGTAAATGCACAAACAGTAATTTCTCCGCATTGCAAGGTGCAATTCTGAAATTTTTTGCTTTTTCCTGCTCCTCTTAGCATGATAAAGAAGATTCAAAGAGAGTGAGATGCCAGCTCCTTTCATTCAGTCAGTAGCTTCAATCATTTCTGGACGTTTTTCAATGGCAAAAATCAATGAATATTGTAAATGCACAAACTGTAATTTCTCCGCATTGCAAGGTGCAATTCTGAAATTTTTTGCTTTTTCCTGCTCCTCTTAGCATGATAAAGAAGATTCAAAGAGAGTGAGATGCCAGCTCCATTCATTGAGTCAGTAGCTTCAATCATTTCTGGACGTTTTTCAATGGCAAAAATCAATGAATATTGTAAATGCACAAACAGTAATTTCTCCGCATTGCAAGGTGCAATTCTGAAATTTTTTGCTTTTTCCTGCTCCTCTTAGAATGATAAAGAAGATTCAAAGAGAGTGAGATGCCAGCTCCTTTCATTCAGTCAGTACCTTCAATCATTTCTGGACGTTTTTCAATGGCAAAAATCAATGAATATTGTAAATGCACAAACAGTAATTTCTCCGCATTGCAAGGTGCAATTCTGAAATTTTTTGCTTTTTCCTGCTCCTCTTAGCATGATAAAGAAGATTCAAAGAGAGTGAGATGCCAGTTCCTTTCATTCAGTCAGTAGCTTCAAACATTTCTGGTATATGAATAACATGATGTTTTTCAATGGCAAAAATCAATGAATATTGTAAATTCACAAACAGTAATTTCTCCGCATTGCAAGGTGCAAGTCTGAAATTTTTTGCTTTTTCCTGCTCCTCTTAGCATGATAAAGAAGATTCAAAGAGAGTGAGATGCCAGCTCCTTTCATTCAGTCAGTAGCTTCAAACATTTCTGGTATATGAATAACATGATGTTTTTCAATGGCAAAAATCAATGAATATTGTAAATGCACAAACAGTAATTTCTCCGCATTGCAAGGTGCAAGTCTGAAATTTTTTGCTTTTTCCTGCTCCTCTTAGCATGATAAAGAAGATTCAAAGAGAGTGAGATGCCAGCTACTTTCATTCAGTCAGTAGCTTCAATCATTTCTGGACGTTTTTCAATGGTAAAAATCAATGAATATTGTAAATGCACAAACAGTAATTTCTCCACATTGCAAGGTGCAATTCTGAAATTTTTTGCTTTATCCTGCTCCTCTTAGCATGATAAAGAAGATTCAAAGAGATTGAGATGCCAGCTCCTTTCATTCAGTCAGTAGCTTCAAACATTTCTGGTATATGAATAACATGATGTTTTTCAATGGCAAAAATCAATGAATATTGTAAATGCACAAACAGTAATTTCTCCGCATTGCAAGGTGCAATTCTGAAATTTTTTGCTTTTTCCTGCTCCTCTTAGCATGATAAAGAAGATTCAAAGAGAGTGAGATGCCAGCTCCTTTCATTCAGTCAGTAGCTTCAAACATTTCTGGTATATGAATAACATGATGTTTTTCAATGGCAAAAATCAATGAATATTGTAAATGCACAAACAGTAATTTCTCCGCATTGCAAGGTGCAAGTCTGAAATTTTTTGCTTTTTCCTGCTCCTCTTAGCATGATAAAGAAGATTCAAAGAGAGTGAGATGCCAGCTACTTTCATTCAGTCAGTAGCTTCAATCATTTCTGGACGTTTTTCAATGGTAAAAATCAATGAATATTGTAAATGCACAAACAGTAATTTCTCCACATTGCAAGGTGCAATTCTGAAATTTTTTGCTTTTTCCTGCTCCTCTTAGCATGATAAAGAAGATTCAAAGAGAGTGAGATGCCAGCTCCTTTCATTCAGTCAGTAGCTTCAAACATTTCTGGTATATGAATAACATGATGTTTTTCAATGGCAAAAATCAATGAATATTGTAAATGCACAAACAGTAATTTCTCCGCATTGCAAGGTGCAATTCTGAAATTTTTTGCTTTTTCCTGCTCCTCTTAGCATGATAAAGAAGATTCAAAGAGAGTGAGATGCCAGCTCCTTTCATTCAGTCAGTAGCTTCAATCATTTCTGGATGTTTTTCAATGGCAAAAATCAATGAATATTGTAAATGCACAAACTGTAATTTCTCCGCATTGCAAGGTGCAATTCTGAAATTTTTTGCTTTTTCCTGCTCCTCTTAGCATGATAAAGAAGATTAAAAGAGAGTGAGATGCCAGCTCCTTTCATTCAGTCAGTAGCTTCAATCATTTCTGGACGTTTTTCAATGGCAAAAATCAATGAATATTGTAAATGCACAAACAGTAATTTCTCCGCATTGCAAGGTGCAATTCTGAAATTTTTTGCTTTTTCCTGCTCCTCTTAGCATGATAAAGAAGATTCAAAGAGAGTGAGATGCCAGCTCCTTTCATTCAGTCAGTACCTTCAATCATTTCTGGACGTTTTTCAATGGCAAAAATCAATGAATATTGTAAATGCACAAACAGTAATTTTTCCGCATTGCAAGGTGCAATTCTGAAATTTTTTGCTTTTTCCCGCTCCTCTTAGCATGATAAAGAAGATTCAAAGAGAGTGAGGTGCCAGCTCCTTTCATTCAGTCAGTAGCTTCAAACATTTCTGGTATATGAATAACATGTTTTTCAATGGCAAAAATCAATGAATATTGTAAATGCACAAACAGTAATTTCTCCGCATTGCAAGGTGCAATTCTGAAATTTTTTGCTTTTTCCTGCTCCTCTTAGCATGATAAAGAAGATTCAAAGAGAGTGAGATGCCAGCTCCTTTCATTCAGTCAGTAGCTTCAATCATTTCTGGACGTTTTTCAATGGCAAAAATCAATGAATATTGTAAATGCACAAACAGTAATTTCTCCGCATTGCAAGGTGCAATTCTGAAATTTTTTGCTTTTTCCTGCTCCTCTTAGCATGATAAAGAAGATTCAAAGAGAGTGAGATGCCAGCTCCTTTCATTCAGTCAGTAGCTTCAATCATTTCTGGACGTTTTTCAATGGCAAAAATCAATGAATATTGTAAATGCACAAACAGTAATTTCTCCGCATTGCAAGGTGCAATTCTGAAATTTTTTGCTTTTTCCTGCTCCTCTTAGCATGATAAAGAAGATTCAAAGAGAGTGAGATGCCAGCTCCTTTCATTCAGTCAGTAGCTTCAAACATTTCTGGTATATGAATAACATGATGTTTTTCAATGGCAAAAATCAATGAATATTGTAAATGCACAAACAGTAATTTCTCCGCATTGCAAGGTGCAAGTCTGAAATTTTTTGCTTTTTCCTGCTCCTCTTAGCATGATAAAGAAGATTCAAAGAGAGTGAGATGCCAGCTACTTTCATTCAGTCAGTAGCTTCAATCATTTCTGGACGTTTTTCAATGGTAAAAATCAATGTATATTGTAAATGCACAAACAGTAATTTCTCCACATTGCAAGGTGCAATTCTAAAATTTTTTGCTTTTTCCTGCTCCTCTTAGCATGATAAAGAAGATTCAAAGAGAGTGAGATGCCAGCTCCTTTCATTCAGTCAGTAGCTTCAAACATTTCTGGTATATGAATAACATGATGTTTTTCAATGGCAAAAATCAATGAATATTGTAAATGCACAAACAGTAATTTCTCCGCATTGCAAGGTGCAATTCTGAAATTTTTTGCTTTTTCCTGCTCCTCTTAGCATGATTCAAAGAGAGTGAGATGCCAGCTCCTTTCATTCAGTCAGTAGCTTCAATCATTTCTGGACATTTTTCAATGGCAAAAATCAATGAATATTGTAAATGCACAAACAGTAATTTCTCCGCATTGCAAGGTGCAATTCTGAAATTTTTTGCTTTTTCCTGCTCCTCTTAGCATGATTAAGAAGATTCAAAGAGAGTGAGATGTCAGCTCCTTTCATTCAGTCAGTAGCTTCAAACATTTCTGGTATATGAATAACATGATGTTTTTCAATGGCAAAAATCAATGAATATTGTAAATGCACAAACAGTAATTTCTCCGCATTGCAAGGTGCAATTCTGAAATTTTTTGCTTTTTCCTGCTCCTCTTAGCATGATAAAGAAGATTCAAAGAGAGTGAGATGCCAGCTCCTTTCATTCAGTCAGTAGCTTCAAACATTTCTGGTATATGAATAACATGATGTTTTTCAATGGCAAAAATCAATGAATATTGTAAATGCACAAATAGTAATTTCTCCGCATTGCAAGGTGCAAGTCTGAAATTTTTTGCTTTTTCCTGCTCCTCTTAGCATGATAAAGAAGATTCAAAGAGAGTGAGATGCCAGCTACTTTCATTCAGTCAGTAGCTTCAATCATTTCTGGACGTTTTTCAATGGTAAAAATCAATGAATATTGTAAATGCACAAACAGTAATGTCTCCACATTGCAAGGTGCAATTCTGAAATTTTTTGCTTTTTCCTGCTCCTCTTAGCATGATAAAGAAGATTCAAAGAGATTGAGATGCCAGCTCCTTTCATTCAGTCAGTAGCTTCAAACATTTCTTGTATATGAATAACATGATGTTTTTCAATGGCAAAAATCAATGAATATTGTAAATGCACAAACAGTAATTTCTCCGCATTGCAAGGTGCAATTCTGAAATTTTTTGCTTTTTCCTGCTCCTCTTAGCATGATAAAGAAGATTCAAAGAGAGTGAGATGCCAGCTCCTTTCATTCAGTCAGTAGCTTCAAACATTTCTGGTATATGAATAACATGATGTTTTTCAATGGCAAAAATCAATGAATATTGTAAATGCACAAACAGTAATTTCTCCGCATTGCAAGGTGCAAGTCTGAAATTTTTTGCTTTTTCCTGCTCCTCTTAGCATGATAAAGAAAATTCAAAGAGAGTGAGATGCCAGCTACTTTCATTCAGTCAGTAGCTTCAATCATTTCTGGACGTTTTTCAATGGTAAAAATCAATGAATATTGTAAATGCACAAACAGTAATTTCTCCACATTGCAAGGTGCAATTCTGAAATTTTTTGCTTTTTCCTGCTCCTCTTAGCATGATAAAGAAGATTCAAAGAGAGTGAGATGCCAGCTCCTTTCATTCAGTCAGTAGCTTCAAACATTTCTGGTATATAAATAACATGATGTTTTTCAATGGCAAAAATCAATGAATATTGTAAATGCACAAACAGTAATTTCTCCGCATTGCAAGGTGCAATTCTGAAATTTTTTGCTTTTTCCTGTTCCTCTTAGCATGATAAAGAAGATTCAAAGAGAGTGAGATGCCAGCTCCTTTCATTCAGTCAGTAGCTTCAATCATTTCTGGACGTTTCTCAATGGCAAAAATCAATGAATATTGTAAATGCACAAACTGTAATTTCTCCGCATTGCAAGGTGCAATTCTGAAATTTTTTGCTTTTTCCTGCTCCTCTTAGCATGATAAAGAAGATTCAAAGAGAGTGAGATGCCAGCTCCTTTCATTCAGTCAGTAGCTTCAATCATTTCTGGACGTTTTTCAATGGCAAAAATCAATGAATATTGTAAATGCACAAACAGTAATTTCTCCGCATTGCAAGGTGCAATTCTGAAATTTTTTGCTTTTTCCTGCTCCTCTTAGCATGATAAAGAAGATTCAAAGAGAGTGAGATGCCAGCTCCTTTCATTCAGTCAGTACCTTCAATCATTTCTGGACGTTTTTCAATGGCAAAAATCAATGAATATTGTAAATGCACAAACAGTAATTTCTCCGCATTGCAAGGTGCAATTCTGAAATTTTTTGCTTTTTCCCGCTCCTCTTAGCATGATAAAGAAGATTCAAAGAGAGTGAGGTGCCAGCTCCTTTCATTCAGTCAGTAGCTTCAAACATTTCTGGTATATGAATTACATGTTTTTCAATGGCAAAAATCAATGAATATTGTAAATGCACAAATAGTAATTTCTCCGCATTGCAAGGTGCAAGTCTGAAATTTTTTGCTTTTTCCTGCTCCTCTTAGCATGATAAAGAAGATTCAAAGAGAGTGAGATGCCAGCTACTTTCATTCAGTCAGTAGCTTCAATCATTTCTGGACGTTTTTCAATGGTAAAAATCAATGAATATTGTAAATGCACAAACAGTAATGTCTCCACATTGCAAGGTGCAATTCTGAAATTTTTTGCTTTTTCCTGCTCCTCTTAGCATGATAAAGAAGATTCAAAGAGATTGAGATGCCAGCTCCTTTCATTCAGTCAGTAGCTTCAAACATTTCTTGTATATGAATAACATGATGTTTTTCAATGGCAAAAATCAATGAATATTGTAAATGCACAAACAGTAATTTCTCCGCATTGCAAGGTGCAATTCTGAAATTTTTTGCTTTTTCCTGCTCCTCTTAGCATGATAAAGAAGATTCAAAGAGAGTGAGATGCCAGCTCCTTTCATTCAGTCAGTAGCTTCAAACATTTCTGGTATATGAATAACATGATGTTTTTCAATGGCAAAAATCAATGAATATTGTAAATGCACAAACAGTAATTTCTCCGCATTGCAAGGTGCAAGTCTGAAATTTTTTGCTTTTTCCTGCTCCTCTTAGCATGATAAAGAAAATTCAAAGAGAGTGAGATGCCAGCTACTTTCATTCAGTCAGTAGCTTCAATCATTTCTGGACGTTTTTCAATGGTAAAAATCAATGAATATTGTAAATGCACAAACAGTAATTTCTCCACATTGCAAGGTGCAATTCTGAAATTTTTTGCTTTTTCCTGCTCCTCTTAGCATGATAAAGAAGATTCAAAGAGAGTGAGATGCCAGCTCCTTTCATTCAGTCAGTAGCTTCAAACATTTCTGGTATATAAATAACATGATGTTTTTCAATGGCAAAAATCAATGAATATTGTAAATGCACAAACAGTAATTTCTCCGCATTGCAAGGTGCAATTCTGAAATTTTTTGCTTTTTCCTGTTCCTCTTAGCATGATAAAGAAGATTCAAAGAGAGTGAGATGCCAGCTCCTTTCATTCAGTCAGTAGCTTCAATCATTTCTGGACGTTTCTCAATGGCAAAAATCAATGAATATTGTAAATGCACAAACTGTAATTTCTCCGCATTGCAAGGTGCAATTCTGAAATTTTTTGCTTTTTCCCGCTCCTCTTAGCATGATAAAGAAGATTCAAAGAGAGTGAGATGCCAGCTCCTTTCATTCAGTCAGTAGCTTCAATCATTTCTGGACGTTTTTCAATGGCAAAAATCAATGAATATTGTAAATGCACAAACAGTAATTTCTCCGCATTGCAAGGTGCAATTCTGAAATTTTTTGCTTTTTCCTGCTCCTCTTAGCATGATAAAGAAGATTCAAAGAGAGTGAGATGCCAGCTCCTTTCATTCAGTCAGTACCTTCAATCATTTCTGGACGTTTTTCAATGGCAAAAATCAATGAATATTGTAAATGCACAAACAGTAATTTCTCCGCATTGCAAGGTGCAATTCTGAAATTTTTTGCTTTTTCCCGCTCCTCTTAGCATGATAAAGAAGATTCAAAGAGAGTGAGGTGCCAGCTCCTTTCATTCAGTCAGTAGCTTCAAACATTTCTGGTATATGAATTACATGTTTTTCAATGGCAAAAATCAATGAATATTGTAAATGCACAAACAGTAATTTCTCCGCATTGCAAGGTGCAATTCTGAAATTTTTTGCTTTTTCCTGCTCCTCTTAGCATGATAAAGAAGATTCAAAGAGAGTGAGATGCCAGCTCCTTTCATTCAGTCAGTAGCTTCAATCATTTCTGGACGTTTTTCAATGGCAAAAATCAATGAATATTGTAAATGCACAAACAGTAATTTCTCCGCATTGCAAGGTGCAATTCTGAAATTTTTTGCTTTTTCCTGCTCCTCTTAGCATGATAAAGAAGATTCAAAGAGAGTGAGATGCCAGCTCCTTTCATTCAGTCAGTAGCTTCAATCATTTCTGGACGTTTTTCAATGGCAAAAATCAATGAATATTGTAAATGCACAAAAAGTAATTTCTCCGCATTGCAAGGTGCAATTCTGAAATTTTTTGCTTTTTCCTGCTCCTCTTAGCATGATAAAGAAGATTCAAAGAGAGTGAGATGCCAGCTCCTTTCATTCAGTCAGTAGCTTCAAACATTTCTGGTATATGAATAACATGATGTTTTTCAATGGCAAAAATCAATGAATATTGTAAATGCACAAACAGTAATTTCTCCGCATTGCAAGGTGCAAGTCTGAAATTTTTTGCTTTTTCCTGCTCCTCTTAGCATGATAAAAAAGATTCAAAGAGAGTGAGATGGCAGCTACTTTCATTCAGTCAGTAGCTTCAATCATTTCTGGACGTTTTTCAATGGTAAAAATCAATGAATATTGTAAATGCACAAACAGTAATTTCTCCACATTGCAAGGTGCAATTCTGAAATTTTTTGCTTTTTCCTGCTCCTCTTAGCATGATAAAGAAGATTCAAAGAGAGTGAGATGCCAGCTCCTTTCATTCAGTCAGTAGCTTCAAACATTTCTGGTATATGAATAACATGATGTTTTTCAATGGCAAAAATCAATGAATATTGTAAATGCACAAACAGTAATTTCTCCGCATTGCAAGGTGCAATTCTGAAATTTCTTGCTTTTTCCTGCTCCTCTTAGCATGATAAAGAAGATTCAAAGAGAGTGAGATGCCAGCTCCTTTCATTCAGTCAGTAGCTTCAATCATTTCTGGTATATGAATAACATGATGTTTTTCAATGGCAAAAATCAATGAATATTGTAAATGCACAAACAGTAATTTCTCCGCATTGCAAGGTGCAATTCTGAAATTTTTTGCTTTTTCCTGCTCCTCTTAGCATGATAAAGAAGATTCAAAGAGAGTGAGATGCCAGCTCCTTTCATTCAGTCAGTAGCTTCAATCATTTCTGGACTTTTTTCAACGGCAAAAATCAATGAATATTGTAAATGCACAAACAGTAATTTCTCCGCATTGCAAGGTGCAATTCTGAAATTTTTTGCTTTTTCCTGCTCCTCTTAGCATGATAAAGAAGATTCAAAGAGAGTGAGATGCCAGCTCCTTTCATTCAGTCAGTAGCTTCAATCATTTCTGGACGTTTTTCAATGGCAAAAATCAATGTATATTGTAAATGCACAAACAGTAATTTCTCCGCATTGCAAGGTGCAATTCTGAAATTTTTTGCTTTTTCCTGCTCCTCTTAGCATGATAAAGAAGATTCAAAGAGAGTGAGATGCCAGCTCCTTTCATTCAGTCAGTAGCCTCAATCATTTCTGGACGTTTTTCAATGGCAAAAATCAATGAATATTGTAAATGCACAAACAGTAATTTCTCCGCATTGCAAGGTGCAATTCTGAAATTTTTTGCTTTTTCCTGCTCCTCTTAGCATGATAAAGAAGATTCAAAGAGAGTGAGATGCCAGCTCCTTTCATTCAGTCAGTAGCTTCAAACATTTCTGGTATATGAATAACATGATGTTTTTCAATGGCAAAAATCAATGAATTTTGTAAATGCACAAACAGCAATTTCTCCGCATTGCAAGGTGCAATTCTGAAATTTTTTGCTTTTTCCTGCTCCTCTTAGCATGATAAAGAAGTATCAAAGAGAGTGAGATGCCAGCTCCTTTCATTCAGTCAGTAGCTTCAATCATTTCTGGACGTTTTTCAATGGCAAAAATCAATGAATATTGTAAATGCACAAACAGTAATTTCTCCGCATCGCGAGGTGCAATTCTGAAATTTTTTGCTTTTTCCTGCTCCTCTTAGCATGATAAAGAAGATTCAAAGAGAGTGAGATGCCAGCTCCTTTCATTCAGTCAGTAGCTTCAATCATTTCTGGTATGTGAATAACATGATGTTTTTCAATGGCAAAAATCAATGAATATTGTAAATGCACAAACAGTAATTTCTCCGCATTGCAAGGTGCAATTCTGAAATTTTTTGCTTTTTCCTGCTCCTCTTAGCATGATAAAGAAGATTCAAAGAGAGTGAGATGCCAGCTCCTTTCATTCAGTCAGTAGCTTCAAACATTTCTGGTATATGAATAACATGATGTTTTTCAATGGCAAAAATCAATGAATTTTGTAAATGCACAAACAGCAATTTCTCCGCATTGCAAGGTGCAATTCTGAAATTTTTTGCTTTTTCCTGCTCCTCTTAGCATGATAAAGAAGTATCAAAGAGAGTGAGATGCCAGCTCCTTTCATTCAGTCAGTAGCTTCAATCATTTCTGGACGTTTTTCAATGGCAAAAATCAATGAATATTGTAAATGCACAAACAGTAATTTCTCCGCATCGCGAGGTGCAATTCTGAAATTTTTTGCTTTTTCCTGCTCCTCTTAGCATGATAAAGAAGATTCAAAGAGAGTGAGATGCCAGCTCCTTTCATTCAGTCAGTAGCTTCAATAATTTCTGGTATGTGAATAACATGATGTTTTTCAATGGCAAAAATCAATGAATATTGTAAATGCACAAACAGTAATTTCTCCGCATTGCAAGGTGCAATTCTGAAATGTTTTGCTTTTTCCTGCTCCTCTTAGCATGATAAAGAAGATTCAAAGAGAGTGAGATGCCAGCTCCTTTCATTCAGTCAGTAGCTTCAATCATTTCTGGTATATGAATAACATGATGTTTTTCAATGGCAAAAATCAATGAATATTGTAAATGCACAAACAGTAATTTATTCGCATTGCAAGGTGCAATTCTGAAATTTTTTGGTTTTTCCTGCTCCTCTTAGCATGATAAAGAAGATTCAAAGAGAGTGAGATGCCAGCTCCTTTCATTCAGTCAGTAGCTTCAAACATTTCTGGTATATGAATAACATGATGTTTTTCAATGCCAAAAATCAATGAATATTGTAAATGCACAAACAGTAATTTCTCCGCATTGCAAGGTGCAATTCTGAAATTTTTTGCCTTTTCCTGCTCCTCTTAGCATGATAAAGAAGATTCAAAGAGAGTGAGATGCCAGCTCCTTTCATTCAGTCAGTAGCTTCAATCATTTCTGGACGTTTTTCAATGGCAAAAATCAATGAATATTGTAAATGCACAAACAGTAATTTCTCCGCATTGCAAGGTGCAATTCTGAAATTTTTTGCTTTTTCCTGCTCCTCTTAGCATGATAAAGAAGATTCAAAGAGAGTGAGATTCCAGCTCCTTTCATTCAGTCAGTAGCTTCAAACATTTCTGGTATATGAATAACATGATGTTTTTCAATGGCAAAAATCAATGAATATTGTAAATGCACAAACAGTAATTTCTCCGCATTGCAAGGTGCAATTCTGAAATTTTTTGCTTTTTCCTGCTCCTCTTAGCATGATAAAGAAGATTCAAAGAGAGTGAGATGCCAGCTCCTTTCATTCAGTCAGTAGCTTCAATCATTTCTGGACGTTTTTCAATGGCAAAAATCAATGAATATTGTAAATGCACAAACAGTAATTTCTCCGCATTGCAAGGTGCAATTCTGAAATTTTTTGCTTTTTCCTGCTCCTCTTACCATGATAAAGAAGATTCAAAGAGAGTGAGATGCCAGCTCCTTTCATTCAGTCAGTAGCTTCAATCATTTCTGGTATATGAATAACATGATGTTTTTCAATGGCAAAAATCAATGAATATTGTAAATGCACAAACAGTAATTTCTCCGCATTGCAAGGTGCAATTCTGAAATTTTTTGCTTTTTCCTGCTCCTCTTAGCATGATAAAGAAGATTCAAAGAGAGTGAGATGCCAGCTCCTTTCATTCAGTCAGTAGCTTCAATCATTTCTGGACGTTTTTCAATGGCAAAAATCAATGAATATTGTAAATGCACAAACAGTAATTTCTCCGCATTGCAAGGTGCAATTCTGAAATTTTTTGCTTTTTCCTGCTCCTCTTAGCATGATAAAGAAGATTCAAAGAGAGTGACATGCCAGCTCCTTTCATTCAGTCAGTAGCTTCAAACATTTCTGGTATATGAATAACATGATGTTTTTCAATGGCAAAAATCAATGAATATTGTAAATGCACAAACAGTAATTTCTCCGCATTGCAAGGTGCAATTCTGAAATTTTTTGCTTTTTCCTGCTCCTCTTAGCATGATAAAGAAGATTCAAAGAGAGTGAGATGTCAGCTCCTTTCATTCAGTCAGTAGCTTCAATCATTTCTGGACGTTTTTCAATGGCAAAAATCAATGAATATTGTAAATGCACAAACAGTAATTTCTCCGCATTGCAAGGTGCAATTCTGAAATTTTTTGCTTTTTCCTGCTCCTCTTAGCATGATAAAGAAGATTCAAAGAGAGTGAGATGCCAGCTCCTTTCATTCAGTCGGTAGGTTCAATCATTTCTGGACGTTTTTCAATGGCAAAAATCAATGAATATTGTAAATGCACAATCAGTAATTTCTCCGCATTGCAAGGTGCAATTCTGAAATTTTTTGCTTTTTCCTGCTCCTCTTAGCATGATAAAGAAGATTCAAAGAGAGTGAGATGCCAGCTCCTTTCATTCAGTCAGTAGCTTCAATCATTTCTGGACGTTTTTCAATGGCAAAAATCAATGAATATTGTAAATGCACAAACAGTAATTTCTCCGCATTGCAAGGTGCAATTCTGAAATGTTTTGCTTTTTCCTGCTCCTCTTAGCATGATAAAGAAGATTCAAAGAGAGTGAGATGCCAGCTCCTTTCATTCAGTCAGTAGCTTCAATCATTTCTGGTATATGAATAACATGATGTTTTTCAATGGCAAAAATCAATGAATATTGTAAATGCACAAACAGTAATTTATTCGCATTGCAAGGTGCAATTCTGAAATTTTTTGGTTTTTCCTGCTCCTCTTAGCATGATAAAGAAGATTCAAAGAGAGTGAGATGCCAGCTCCTTTCATTCAGTCAGTAGCTTCAAACATTTCTGGTATATGAATAACATGATGTTTTTCAATGCCAAAAATCAATGAATATTGTAAATGCACAAACAGTAATTTCTCCGCATTGCAAGGTGCAATTCTGAAATTTTTTGCCTTTTCCTGCTCCTCTTAGCATGATAAAGAAGATTCAAAGAGAGTGAGATGCCAGCTCCTTTCATTCAGTCAGTAGCTTCAATCATTTCTGGACGTTTTTCAATGGCAAAAATCAATGAATATTGTAAATGCACAAACAGTAATTTCTCCGCATTGCAAGGTGCAATTCTGAAATTTTTTGCTTTTTCCTGCTCCTCTTAGCATGATAAAGAAGATTCAAAGAGAGTGAGATTCCAGCTCCTTTCATTCAGTCAGTAGCTTCAAACATTTCTGGTATATGAATAACATGATGTTTTTCAATGGCAAAAATCAATGAATATTGTAAATGCACAAACAGTAATTTCTCCGCATTGCAAGGTGCAATTCTGAAATTTTTTGCTTTTTCCTGCTCCTCTTAGCATGATAAAGAAGATTCAAAGAGAGTGAGATGCCAGCTCCTTTCATTCAGTCAGTAGCTTCAATCATTTCTGGACGTTTTTCAATGGCAAAAATCAATGAATATTGTAAATGCACAAACAGTAATTTCTCCGCATTGCAAGGTGCAATTCTGAAATTTTTTGCTTTTTCCTGCTCCTCTTAGCATGATAAAGAAGATTCAAAGAGAGTGAGATGCCAGCTCCTTTCATTCAGTCAGTAGCTTCAATCATTTCTGGTATATGAATAACATGATGTTTTTCAATGGCAAAAATCAATGAATATTGTAAATGCACAAACAGTAATTTCTCCGCATTGCAAGGTGCAATTCTGAAATTTTTTGCTTTTTCCTGCTCCTCTTAGCATGATAAAGAAGATTCAAAGAGAGTGAGATGCCAGCTCCTTTCATTCAGTCAGTAGCTTCAATCATTTCTGGACGTTTTTCAATGGCAAAAATCAATGAATATTGTAAATGCACAAACAGTAATTTCTCCGCATTGCAAGGTGCAATTCTGAAATTTTTTGCTTTTTCCTGCTCCTCTTAGCATGATAAAGAAGATTCAAAGAGAGTGACATGCCAGCTCCTTTCATTCAGTCAGTAGCTTCAAACATTTCTGGTATATGAATAACATGATGTTTTTCAATGGCAAAAATCAATGAATATTGTAAATGCACAAACAGTAATTTCTCCGCATTGCAAGGTGCAATTCTGAAATTTTTTGCTTTTTCCTGCTCCTCTTAGCATGATAAAGAAGATTCAAAGAGAGTGAGATGTCAGCTCCTTTCATTCAGTCAGTAGCTTCAATCATTTCTGGACGTTTTTCAATGGCAAAAATCAATGAATATTGTAAATGCACAAACAGTAATTTCTCCGCATTGCAAGGTGCAATTCTGAAATTTTTTGCTTTTTCCTGCTCCTCTTAGCATGATAAAGAAGATTCAAAGAGAGTGAGATGCCAGCTCCTTTCATTCAGTCGGTAGGTTCAATCATTTCTGGACGTTTTTCAATGGCAAAAATCAATGAATATTGTAAATGCACAATCAGTAATTTCTCCGCATTGCAAGGTGCAATTCTGAAATTTTTTGCTTTTTCCTGCTCCTCTTAGCATGATAAAGAAGATTCAAAGAGAGTGAGATGCCAGCTCCTTTCATTCAGTCAGTAGCTTCAATCATTTCTGGACGTTTTTCAATGGCAAAAATCAATGAATATTGTAAATGCACAAACAGTAATTTCTCCGCATTGCAAGGTGCAATTCTGAAATTTTTTGCTTTTTCCTGCTCCTCTTAGCATGATAAAGAAGATTCAAAGAGAGTGAGATGCCAGCTCCTTTCATTCAGTCAGTAGCTTCAATCATTTCTGGACGTTTTTCAATGGCAAAAATCAATGTATATTGTAAATGCACAAACAGTAATTTCTCCGCATTGCAAGGTGCAATTCTGAAATTTTTTGCTTTTTCCTGCTCCTCTTAGCATGATAAAGAAGATTCAAAGAGAGTGAGATGCCAGCTCCTTTCATTCAGTCAGTAGCTTCAATCATTTCTGGACGTTTTTCAATGGCAAAAATCAATGTATATTGTAAATGCACAAACAGTAATTTCTCCGCATTGCAAGGTGCAATTCTGAAATTTTTTGCTTTTTCCTGCTCCTCTTAGCATGATAAAGAAGATTCAAAGAGAGTGAGATGCCAGCTCCTTTCATTCAGTCAGTAGCTTCAATCATTTCTGGACGTTTTTCAATGGCAAAAATCAATGAATATTGTAAATGCACAAACAGTAATTTCTCCGCATTGCAAGGTGCAATTCTGAAATTTTTTGCTTTTTCCTGCTCCTCTTAGCATGATAAAGAAGATTCAAAGAGAGTGAGATGCCAGCTCCTTTCATTCAGTCAGTAGCTTCAAACATTTCTGGTATATGAATAACATGATGTTTTTCAATGGCAAAAAATCAATGAATTTTGTAAATGCACAAACAGCAATTTCTCCGCATTGCAAGGTGCAATTCTGAAATTTTTTGCTTTTTCCTGCTCCTCTTAGCATGATAAAGAAGATTCAAAGAGAGTGAGATGCCAGCTCCTTTCATTCAGTCAGTAGCTTCAATCATTTCTGGACGTTTTTCAATGGCAAAAATCAATGAATATTGTAAATGCACAAACAGTAATTTCTCCGCATTGCGAGGTGCAATTCTGAAATTTTTTGCTTTTTCCTGCTCCTCTTAGCATGATAAAGAAGATTCAAAGAGAGTGAGATGCCAGCTCCTTTCATTCAGTCAGTAGCTTCAATCATTTCTGGTATATGAATAACATGATGTTTTTCAATGGCAAAAATCAATGAATATTGTAAATGCACAAACAGTAATTTCTCCGCATTGCAAGGTGCAATTCTGAAATTTTTTGCTTTTTCCTGCTCCTCTTAGCATGATAAAGAAGATTCAAAGAGAGTGAGATGCCAGCTCCTTTCATTCAGTCAGTAGCTTCAATCATTTCTGGTATATGAATAACATGATGTTTTTCAATGGCAAAAATCAATGAATATTGTAAATGCACAAACAGTAATTTATTCGCATTGCAAGGTGCAATTCTGAAATTTTTTGCTTTTTCCTGCTCCTCTTAGCATGATAAAGAAGATTCAAAGAGAGTGAGATGCCAGCTCCTTTCATTCAGTCAGTAGCTTCAAACATTTCTGGTATATGAATAACATGATGTTTTTCAATGGCAAAAATCAATGAATATTGTAAATGCACAAACAGTAATTTCTCCGCATTGCAAGGTGCAATTCTGAAATTTTTTGCCTTTTCCTGCTCCTCTTAGCATGATAAAGATTCAAAGAGAGTGAGATGCCAGCTCCTTTCATTCAGTCAGTAGCTTCAATCATTTCTGGACGTTTTTCAATGGCAAAAATCAATGAATATTGTAAATGCACAAACAGTAATTTCTCCGCATCGCGAGGTGCAATTCTGAAATTTTTTGCTTTTTCCTGCTCCTCTTAGCATGATAAAGAAGATTCAAAGAGAGTGAGATGCCAGCTCCTTTCATTCAGTCAGTAGCTTCAATCATTTCTGGTATGTGAATAACATGATGTTTTTCAATGGCAAAAATCAATGAATATTGTAAATGCACAAACAGTAATTTCTCCGCATTGCAAGGTGCAATTCTGAAATGTTTTGCTTTTTCCTGCTCCTCTTAGCATGATAAAGAAGATTCAAAGAGAGTGAGATGCCAGCTCCTTTCATTCAGTCAGTAGCTTCAATCATTTCTGGTATATGAATAACATGATGTTTTTCAATGGCAAAAATCAATGAATATTGAAAATGCACAAACAGTAATTTATTCGCATTGCAAGGTGCAATTCTGAAATTTTTTGGTTTTTCCTGCTCCTCTTAGCATGATAAAGAAGATTCAAAGAGAGTGAGATGCCAGCTCCTTTCATTCAGTCAGTAGCTTCAAACATTTCTGGTATATGAATAACATGATGTTTTTCAATGCCAAAAATCAATGAATATTGTAAATGCACAAACAGTAATTTCTCCGCATTGCAAGGTGCAATTCTGAAATTTTTTGCCTTTTCCTGCTCCTCTTAGCATGATAAAGAAGATTCAAAGAGAGTGAGATGCCAGCTCCTTTCATTCAGTCAGTAGCTTCAATCATTTCTGGACGTTTTTCAATGGCAAAAATCAATGAATATTGTAAATGCACAAACAGTAATTTCTCCGCATTGCAAGGTGCAATTCTGAAATTTTTTGCTTTTTCCTGCTCCTCTTAGCATGATAAAGAAGATTCAAAGAGAGTGAGATTCCAGCTCCTTTCATTCAGTCAGTAGCTTCAAACATTTCTGGTATATGAATAACATGATGTTTTTCAATGGCAAAAATCAATGAATATTGTAAATGCACAAACAGTAATTTCTCCGCATTGCAAGGTGCAATTCTGAAATTTTTTGCTTTTTCCTGCTCCTCTTAGCATGATAAAGAAGATTCAAAGAGAGTGAGATGCCAGCTCCTTTCATTCAGTCAGTAGCTTCAATCATTTCTGGACGTTTTTCAATGGCAAAAATCAATGAATATTGTAAATGCACAAACAGTAATTTCTCCGCATTGCAAGGTGCAATTCTGAAATTTTTTGCTTTTTCCTGCTCCTCTTAGCATGATAAAGAAGATTCAAAGAGAGTGAGATGCCAGCTCCTTTCATTCAGTCAGTAGCTTCAATCATTTCTGGTATATGAATAACATGATGTTTTTCAATGGCAAAAATCAATGAATATTGTAAATGCACAAACAGTAATTTCTCCGCATTGCAAGGTGCAATTCTGAAATTTTTTGCTTTTTCCTGCTCCTCTTAGCATGATAAAGAAGATTCAAAGAGAGTGAGATGCCAGCTCCTTTCATTCAGTCAGTAGCTTCAATCATTTCTGGACGTTTTTCAATGGCAAAAATCAATGAATATTGTAAATGCACAAACAGTAATTTCTCCGCATTGCAAGGTGCAATTCTGAAATTTTTTGCTTTTTCCTGCTCCTCTTAGCATGATAAAGAAGATTCAAAGAGAGTGACATGCCAGCTCCTTTCATTCAGTCAGTAGCTTCAAACATTTCTGGTATATGAATAACATGATGTTTTTCAATGGCAAAAATCAATGAATATTGTAAATGCACAAACAGTAATTTCTCCGCATTGCAAGGTGCAATTCTGAAATTTTTTGCTTTTTCCTGCTCCTCTTAGCATGATAAAGAAGATTCAAAGAGAGTGAGATGTCAGCTCCTTTCATTCAGTCAGTAGCTTCAATCATTTCTGGACGTTTTTCAATGGCAAAAATCAATGAATATTGTAAATGCACAAACAGTAATTTCTCCGCATTGCAAGGTGCAATTCTGAAATTTTTTGCTTTTTCCTGCTCCTCTTAGCATGATAAAGAAGATTCAAAGAGAGTGAGATGCCAGCTCCTTTCATTCAGTCGGTAGGTTCAATCATTTCTGGACGTTTTTCAATGGCAAAAATCAATGAATATTGTAAATGCACAATCAGTAATTTCTCCGCATTGCAAGGTGCAATTCTGAAATTTTTTGCTTTTTCCTGCTCCTCTTAGCATGATAAAGAAGATTCAAAGAGAGTGAGATGCCAGCTCCTTTCATTCAGTCAGTAGCTTCAATCATTTCTGGACGTTTTTCAATGGCAAAAATCAATGAATATTGTAAATGCACAAACAGTAATTTCTCCGCATTGCAAGGTGCAATTCTGAAATGTTTTGCTTTTTCCTGCTCCTCTTAGCATGATAAAGAAGATTCAAAGAGAGTGAGATGCCAGCTCCTTTCATTCAGTCAGTAGCTTCAATCATTTCTGGTATATGAATAACATGATGTTTTTCAATGGCAAAAATCAATGAATATTGTAAATGCACAAAGAGTAATTTATTCGCATTGCAAGGTGCAATTCTGAAATTTTTTGGTTTTTCCTGCTCCTCTTAGCATGATAAAGAAGATTCAAAGAGAGTGAGATGCCAGCTCCTTTCATTCAGTCAGTAGCTTCAAACATTTCTGGTATATGAATAACATGATGTTTTTCAATGCCAAAAATCAATGAATATTGTAAATGCACAAACAGTAATTTCTCCGCATTGCAAGGTGCAATTCTGAAATTTTTTGCCTTTTCCTGCTCCTCTTAGCATGATAAAGAAGATTCAAAGAGAGTGAGATGCCAGCTCCTTTCATTCAGTCAGTAGCTTCAATCATTTCTGGACGTTTTTCAATGGCAAAAATCAATGAATATTGTAAATGCACAAACAGTAATTTCTCCGCATTGCAAGGTGCAATTCTGAAATTTTTTGCTTTTTCCTGCTCCTCTTAGCATGATAAAGAAGATTCAAAGAGAGTGAGATTCCAGCTCCTTTCATTCAGTCAGTAGCTTCAAACATTTCTGGTATATGAATAACATGATGTTTTTCAATGGCAAAAATCAATGAATATTGTAAATGCACAAACAGTAATTTCTCCGCATTGCAAGGTGCAATTCTGAATTTTTTTGCTTTTTCCTGCTCCTCTTAGCATGATAAAGAAGATTCAAAGAGAGTGAGATGCCAGCTCCTTTCATTCAGTCAGTAGCTTCAATCATTTCTGGACGTTTTTCAATGGCAAAAATCAATGAATATTGTAAATGCACAAACAGTAATTTCTCCGCATTGCAAGGTGCAATTCTGAAATTTTTTGCTTTTTCCTGCTCCTCTTAGCATGATAAAGAAGATTCAAAGAGAGTGAGATGCCAGCTCCTTTCATTCAGTCAGTAGCTTCAATCATTTCTGGTATATGAATAACATGATGTTTTTCAATGGCAAAAATCAATGAATATTGTAAATGCACAAACAGTAATTTCTCCGCATTGCAAGGTGCAATTCTGAAATTTTTTGCTTTTTCCTGCTCCTCTTAGCATGATAAAGAAGATTCAAAGAGAGTGAGATGCCAGCTCCTTTCATTCAGTCAGTAGCTTCAATCATTTCTGGACGTTTTTCAATGGCAAAAATCAATGAATATTGTAAATGCACAAACAGTAATTTCTCCGCATTGCAAGGTGCAATTCTGAAATTTTTTGCTTTTTCCTGCTCCTCTTAGCATGATAAAGAAGATTCAAAGAGAGTGACATGCCAGCTCCTTTCATTCAGTCAGTAGCTTCAAACATTTCTGGTATATGAATAACATGATGTTTTTCAATGGCAAAAATCAATGAATATTGTAAATGCACAAACAGTAATTTCTCCGCATTGCAAGGTGCAATTCTGAAATTTTTTGCTTTTTCCTGCTCCTCTTAGCATGATAAAGAAGATTCAAAGAGAGTGAGATGTCAGCTCCTTTCATTCAGTCAGTAGCTTCAATCATTTCTGGACGTTTTTCAATGGCAAAAATCAATGAATATTGTAAATGCACAAACAGTAATTTCTCCGCATTGCAAGGTGCAATTCTGAAATTTTTTGCTTTTTCCTGCTCCTCTTAGCATGATAAAGAAGATTCAAAGAGAGTGAGATGCCAGCTCCTTTCATTCAGTCGGTAGGTTCAATCATTTCTGGACGTTTTTCAATGGCAAAAATCAATGAATATTGTAAATGCACAATCAGTAATTTCTCCGCATTGCAAGGTGCAATTCTGAAATTTTTTGCTTTTTCCTGCTCCTCTTAGCATGATAAAGAAGATTCAAAGAGAGTGAGATGCCAGCTCCTTTCATTCAGTCAGTAGCTTCAATCATTTCTGGACGTTTTTCAATGGCAAAAATCAATGAATATTGTAAATGCACAAACAGTAATTTCTCCGCATTGCAAGGTGCAATTCTGAAATTTTTTGCTTTTTCCTGCTCCTCTTAGCATGATAAAGAAGATTCAAAGAGAGTGAGATGCCAGCTCCTTTCATTCAGTCAGTAGCTTCAATCATTTCTGGACGTTTTTCAATGGCAAAAATCAATGTATATTGTAAATGCACAAACAGTAATTTCTCCGCATTGCAAGGTGCAATTCTGAAATTTTTTGCTTTTTCCTGCTCCTCTTAGCATGATAAAGAAGATTCAAAGAGAGTGAGATGCCAGCTCCTTTCATTCAGTCAGTAGCTTCAATCATTTCTGGACGTTTTTCAATGGCAAAAATCAATGTATATTGTAAATGCACAAACAGTAATTTCTCCGCATTGCAAGGTGCAATTCTGAAATTTTTTGCTTTTTCCTGCTCCTCTTAGCATGATAAAGAAGATTCAAAGAGAGTGAGATGCCAGCTCCTTTCATTCAGTCAGTAGCTTCAATCATTTCTGGACGTTTTTCAATGGCAAAAATCAATGAATATTGTAAATGCACAAACAGTAATTTCTCCGCATTGCAAGGTGCAATTCTGAAATTTTTTGCTTTTTCCTGCTCCTCTTAGCATGATAAAGAAGATTCAAAGAGAGTGAGATGCCAGCTCCTTTCATTCAGTCAGTAGCTTCAAACATTTCTGGTATATGAATAACATGATGTTTTTCAATGGCAAAAAATCAATGAATTTTGTAAATGCACAAACAGCAATTTCTCCGCATTGCAAGGTGCAATTCTGAAATTTTTTGCTTTTTCCTGCTCCTCTTAGCATGATAAAGAAGATTCAAAGAGAGTGAGATGCCAGCTCCTTTCATTCAGTCAGTAGCTTCAATCATTTCTGGACGTTTTTCAATGGCAAAAATCAATGAATATTGTAAATGCACAAACAGTAATTTCTCCGCATTGCGAGGTGCAATTCTGAAATTTTTTGCTTTTTCCTGCTCCTCTTAGCATGATAAAGAAGATTCAAAGAGAGTGAGATGCCAGCTCCTTTCATTCAGTCAGTAGCTTCAATCATTTCTGGTATATGAATAACATGATGTTTTTCAATGGCAAAAATCAATGAATATTGTAAATGCACAAACAGTAATTTCTCCGCATTGCAAGGTGCAATTCTGAAATTTTTTGCTTTTTCCTGCTCCTCTTAGCATGATAAAGAAGATTCAAAGAGAGTGAGATGCCAGCTCCTTTCATTCAGTCAGTAGCTTCAATCATTTCTGGTATATGAATAACATGATGTTTTTCAATGGCAAAAATCAATGAATATTGTAAATGCACAAACAGTAATTTATTCGCATTGCAAGGTGCAATTCTGAAATTTTTTGCTTTTTCCTGCTCCTCTTAGCATGATAAAGAAGATTCAAAGAGAGTGAGATGCCAGCTCCTTTCATTCAGTCAGTAGCTTCAAACATTTCTGGTATATGAATAACATGATGTTTTTCAATGGCAAAAATCAATGAATATTGTAAATGCACAAACAGTAATTTCTCCGCATTGCAAGGTGCAATTCTGAAATTTTTTGCCTTTTCCTGCTCCTCTTAGCATGATAAAGAAGATTCAAAGAGAGTGAGATGCCAGCTCCTTTCATTCAGTCAGTAGCTTCAATCATTTCTGGACGTTTTTCAATGGCAAAAATCAATGAATATTGTAAATGCACAAACAGTAATTTCTCCGCATTGCAAGGTGCAATTCTGAAATTTTTTGCTTTTTCCTGCTCCTCTTAGCATGATAAAGAAGATTCAAAGAGAGTGAGATGCCAGCTCCTTTCATTCAGTCAGTAGCTTCAAACATTTCTGGTATATGAATAACATGATGTTTTTCAATGGCAAAAATCAATGAATATTGTAAATGCACAAACAGTAATTTCTCCGCATTGCAAGGTGCAATTCAGAAATTTTTTGCTTTTTCCTGCTCCTCTTAGCATGATAAAGAAGATTCAAAGAGAGTGAGATGCCAGCTCCTTTCATTCAGTCAGTAGCTTCAATCATTTCTGGACGTTTTTCAATGGCAAAAATCAATGAATATTGTAAATGCACAAACAGTAATTTCTCCGCATTGCAAGGTGCAATTCTGAAATTTTTTGCTTTTTCCTGCTCCTCTTAGCATGATAAAGAAGATTCAAAGAGAGTGAGATGCCAGCTCCTTTCATTCAGTCAGTAGCTTCAATCATTTCTGGTATATGAATAACATGATGTTTTTCAATGGCAAAAATCAATGAAAATTGTAAATGCACAAACAGTAATTTCTCCGCATTGCAAGGTGCAATTCTGAAATTTTTTGCTTTTTCCTGCTCCTCTTAGCATGATAAAGAAGATTCAAAGAGAGTGAGATGCCAGCTCCTTTCATTCAGTCAGTAGCTTCAATCATTTCTGGACGTTTTTCAATGGCAAAAATCAATGAATATTGTAAATGCACAAACAGTAATTTCTCCGCATTGCAAGGTGCAATTCTGAAATTTTTTGCTTTTTCCTGCTCCTTTTAGCATGATAAAGAAGATTCAAAGAGAGTGACATGCCAGCTCCTTTCATTCAGTCAGTAGCTTCAAACATTTCTGGTATATGAATAACATGATGTATTTCAATGGCAAAAATCAATGAATATTGTAAATTCACAAACAGTAATTTCTCCGCATTGCAAGGAGCAATTCTGAAATTTTTTGCATTTTCCTGCTCCTCTTAGCATGATAAAGAAGATTCAAAGAGAGTGAGATGCCAGCTCCTTTCATTCAGTCAGTAGCTTCAATCATTTCTGGACGTTTTTCAATGGCAAAAATCAATGAATATTGTAAATGCACAAACAGTAATTTCTCCGCATTGCAAGGTGCAATTCTGAAATTTTTTGCTTTTTCCTGCTCCTCTTAGCATGATAAAGAAGATTCAAAGAGAGTGAGATGCCAGCTCCTTTCATTCAGTCAGTAGCTTCAAACATTTCTGGACGTTTTTCAATGGCAAAAATCAATGAATATTGTAAATGCACAAACAGTAATTTCTCCGCATTGCAAGGTGCAATTCTGAAATTTTTTGCTTTTTCCTGCTCCTCTTAGCATGATAAAGAAGATTCAAAGAGAGTGAGATGCCAGCTCCTTTCATTCAGTCAGTAGCTTCAATCATTTCTGGTATATGAATAACATGATGTTTAACAATGGCAAAAATCAATGAATATTGTAAATGCACAAACAGTAATTTCTCCGCATTGCAAGGTGCAATTCTGAAATTTTTTGCTTTTTCCTGCTCCTCTTAGCATGATAAAGAAGATTCAAAGAGAGTGAGATGCCAGCTCCTTTCATTCAGTCAGTAGCTTCAATCATTTCTGGATGTTTTTCAATGGCAAAAATCAATGAATATTGTAAATGCACAAACAGTAATTTCTCCGCATTGCAAGGTGCAATTCTGAAATTTTTTGCTTTTTCCTGCTCCTCTTAGCATGATAAAGAAGATTCAATGAGAGTGAGATGCCAGCTCCTTTCATTCAGTCAGTAGCTTCAATCATTTCTGGACGTTTTTCAACGGCAAAAATCAATGAATATTGTAAATGCACAAACAGTAATTTCTCCGCATTGCAAGGTGCAATTCTGAAATTTTTTGCTTTTTCCTGCTCCTCTTAGCATGATAAAGAAGATTCAAAGAGAGTGAGATGCCAGCTCCTTTCATTCAGTCAGTAGCTTCAATCATTTCTGGACGTTTTTCAATGGCAAAAATCAATGAATATTGTAAATGCACAAACAGTAATTTCTCCGCATTGCAAGGTGCAATTCTGAAATTTTTTGCTTTTTCCTGCTCCTCTTAGCATGATAAAGAAGATTCAAACAGAGTGAGATGCCAGCTCCTTTCATTCAGTCAGTAGCTTCAATCATTTCTGGACGTTTTTCAATGGCAAAAATCAATGAATATTGTAAATGCACAAACAGTAATTTCTCCGTATTGCAAGGTGCAATTCTGAAATTTTTTGCTTTTTCCTGCTCCTCTTAGCATGATAAAGAAGATTCAAAGCGAGTGAGATGCCAGCTCCTTTCATTCAGTCAGTAGCTTCAATCATTTCTGGATGTTTTTCAATGGCAAAAATCAATGAATATTGTAAATGCACAAGCAGTAATTTCTCCGCATTGCAAGGTGCAATTCTGAAATTTTTTGCTTTTTCCTGCTCCTCTTAGCATGATAAAGAAGATTCAAAGAGAGTGAGATGCCAGCTCCTTTCATTCAGTCAGTAGCTTCAATCATTTCTGGACGTTTTTCAATGGCAAAAATCAATGAATATTGTAAATGCACAAACAGTAATTTCTCCGCATTGCAAGGTGCAATTCTGAAATTTTTTGCTTTTTCCTGCTCCTCTTAGCATGATAAAGAAGATTCAAAGAGAGTGAGATGCCAGCTCCTTTCATTCAGTCAGTAGCTTCAAACATTTCTGGTATATGAATAACATGATGTTTTTCAATGGCAAAAATCAATGAATTTTGTAAATGCACAAACAGCAATTTCTCCGCATTGCAAGGTGCAATTCTGAAATTTTTTGCTTTTTCCTGCTCCTCTTAGCATGATAAAGAAGATTCAAAGAGAGTGAGATGCCAGCTCCTTTCATTCAGTCAGTAGCTTCAATCATTTCTGGACGTTTTTCAATGGCAAAAATCAATGAATATTGTAAATGCACAAACAGTAATTTCTCCGCATTGCGAGGTGCAATTCTGAAATTTTTTGCTTTTTCCTGCTCCTCTTAGCATGATAAAGAAGATTCAAAGAGAGTGAGATGCCAGCTCCTTTCATTCAGTCAGTAGCTTCAATCATTTCTGGTATATGAATAACATGATGTTTTTCAATGGCAAAAATCAATGAATATTGTAAATGCACAAACAGTAATTTCTCCGCATTGCAAGGTGCAATTCTGAAATTTTTTGCTTTTTCCTGCTCCTCTTAGCATGATAAAGAAGATTCAAAGAGAGTGAGATGCCAGCTCCTTTCATTCAGTCAGTAGCTTCAATCATTTCTGGTATATGAATAACATGATGTTTTTCAATGGCAAAAATCAATGAATATTGTAAATGCACAAACAGTAATTTATTCGCATTGCAAGGTGCAATTCTGAAATTTTTTGCTTTTTCCTGCTCCTCTTAGCATGATAAAGAAGATTCAAAGAGAGTGAGATGCCAGCTCCTTTCATTCAGTCAGTAGCTTCAAACATTTCTGGTATATGAATAACATGATGTTTTTCAATGGCAAAAATCAATGAATATTGTAAATGCACAAACAGTAATTTCTCCGCATTGCAAGGTGCAATTCTGAAATTTTTTGCCTTTTCCTGCTCCTCTTAGCATGATAAAGAAGATTCAAAGAGAGTGAGATGCCAGCTCCTTTCATTCAGTCAGTAGCTTCAATCATTTCTGGACGTTTTTCAATGGCAAAAATCAATGAATATTGTAAATGCACAAACAGTAATTTCTCCGCATTGCAAGGTGCAATTCTGAAATTTTTTGCTTTTTCCTGCTCCTCTTAGCATGATAAAGAAGATTCAAAGAGAGTGAGATGCCAGCTCCTTTCATTCAGTCAGTAGCTTCAATCATTTCTGGACGTTTTTCAATGGCAAAAATCAATGAATATTGTAAATGCACAAACAGTAATTTCTCCGTATTGCAAGGTGCAATTCTGAAATTTTTTGCTTTTTCCTGCTCCTCTTAGCATGATAAAGAAGATTCAAAGCGAGTGAGATGCCAGCTCCTTTCATTCAGTCAGTAGCTTCAATCATTTCTGGATGTTTTTCAATGGCAAAAATCAATGAATATTGTAAATGCACAAGCAGTAATTTCTCCGCATTGCAAGGTGCAATTCTGAAATTTTTTGCTTTTTCCTGCTCCTCTTAGCATGATAAAGAAGATTCAAAGAGAGTGAGATGCCAGCTCCTTTCATTCAGTCAGTAGCTTCAATCATTTCTGGACGTTTTTCAATGGCAAAAATCAATGAATATTGTAAATGCACAAACAGTAATTTCTCCGCATTGCAAGGTGCAATTCTGAAATTTTTTGCTTTTTCCTGCTCCTCTTAGCATGATAAAGAAGATTCAAAGAGAGTGAGATGCCAGCTCCTTTCATTCAGTCAGTAGCTTCAAACATTTCTGGTATATGAATAACATGATGTTTTTCAATGGCAAAAATCAATGAATTTTGTAAATGCACAAACAGCAATTTCTCCGCATTGCAAGGTGCAATTCTGAAATTTTTTGCTTTTTCCTGCTCCTCTTAGCATGATAAAGAAGATTCAAAGAGAGTGAGATGCCAGCTCCTTTCATTCAGTCAGTAGCTTCAATCATTTCTGGACGTTTTTCAATGGCAAAAATCAATGAATATTGTAAATGCACAAACAGTAATTTCTCCGCATTGCGAGGTGCAATTCTGAAATTTTTTGCTTTTTCCTGCTCCTCTTAGCATGATAAAGAAGATTCAAAGAGAGTGAGATGCCAGCTCCTTTCATTCAGTCAGTAGCTTCAATCATTTCTGGTATATGAATAACATGATGTTTTTCAATGGCAAAAATCAATGAATATTGTAAATGCACAAACAGTAATTTCTCCGCATTGCAAGGTGCAATTCTGAAATTTTTTGCTTTTTCCTGCTCCTCTTAGCATGATAAAGAAGATTCAAAGAGAGTGAGATGCCAGCTCCTTTCATTCAGTCAGTAGCTTCAATCATTTCTGGTATATGAATAACATGATGTTTTTCAATGGCAAAAATCAATGAATATTGTAAATGCACAAACAGTAATTTATTCGCATTGCAAGGTGCAATTCTGAAATTTTTTGCTTTTTCCTGCTCCTCTTAGCATGATAAAGAAGATTCAAAGAGAGTGAGATGCCAGCTCCTTTCATTCAGTCAGTAGCTTCAAACATTTCTGGTATATGAATAACATGATGTTTTTCAATGGCAAAAATCAATGAATATTGTAAATGCACAAACAGTAATTTCTCCGCATTGCAAGGTGCAATTCTGAAATTTTTTGCCTTTTCCTGCTCCTCTTAGCATGATAAAGAAGATTCAAAGAGAGTGAGATGCCAGCTCCTTTCATTCAGTCAGTAGCTTCAATCATTTCTGGACGTTTTTCAATGGCAAAAATCAATGAATATTGTAAATGCACAAACAGTAATTTCTCCGCATTGCAAGGTGCAATTCTGAAATTTTTTGCTTTTTCCTGCTCCTCTTAGCATGATAAAGAAGATTCAAAGAGAGTGAGATGCCAGCTCCTTTCATTCAGTCAGTAGCTTCAAACATTTCTGGTATATGAATAACATGATGTTTTTCAATGGCAAAAATCAATGAATATTGTAAATGCACAAACAGTAATTTCTCCGCATTGCAAGGTGCAATTCTGAAATTTTTTGCTTTTTCCTGCTCCTCTTAGCATGATAAAGAATATTCAAAGAGAGTGAGATGCCAGCTCCTTTCATTCAGTCAGTAGCTTCAATCATTTCTGGACGTTTTTCAATGGCAAAAATCAATGAATATTGTAAATGCACAAACAGTAATTTCTCCGCATTGCAAGGTGCAATTCTGAAATTTTTTGCTTTTTCCTGCTCCTCTTAGCATGATAAAGAAGATTCAAAGAGAGTGAGATGCCAGCTCCTTTCATTCAGTCAGTAGCTTCAATCATTTCTGGTATATGAATAACATGATGTTTTTCAATGGCAAAAATCAATGAAAATTGTAAATGCACAAACAGTAATTTCTCCGCATTGCAAGGTGCAATTCTGAAATTTTTTGCTTTTTCCTGCTCCTCTTAGCATGATAAAGAAGATTCAAAGAGAGTGAGATGCCAGCTCCTTTCATTCAGTCAGTAGCTTCAATCATTTCTGGACGTTTTTCAATGGCAAAAATCAATGAATATTGTAAATGCACAAACAGTAATTTCTCCGCATTGCAAGGTGCAATTCTGAAATTTTTTGCTTTTTCCTGCTCCTTTTAGCATGATAAAGAAGATTCAAAGAGAGTGACATGCCAGCTCCTTTCATTCAGTCAGTAGCTTCAAACATTTCTGGTATATGAATAACATGATGTATTTCAATGGCAAAAATCAATGAATATTGTAAATTCACAAACAGTAATTTCTCCGCATTGCAAGGAGCAATTCTGAAATTTTTTGCATTTTCCTGCTCCTCTTAGCATGATAAAGAAGATTCAAAGAGAGTGAGATGCCAGCTCCTTTCATTCAGTCAGTAGCTTCAATCATTTCTGGACGTTTTTCAATGGCAAAAATCAATGAATATTGTAAATGCACAAACAGTAATTTCTCCGCATTGCAAGGTGCAATTCTGAAATTTTTTGCTTTTTCCTGCTCCTCTTAGCATGATAAAGAAGATTCAAAGAGAGTGAGATGCCAGCTCCTTTCATTCAGTCAGTAGCTTCACACATTTCTGGACGTTTTTCAATGGCAAAAATCAATGAATATTGTAAATGCACAAACAGTAATTTCTCCGCATTGCAAGGTGCAATTCTGAAATTTTTTGCTTTTTCCTGCTCCTCTTAGCATGATAAAGAAGATTCAAAGAGAGTGAGATGCCAGCTCCTTTCATTCAGTCAGTAGCTTCAATCATTTCTGGTATATGAATAACATGATGTTTAACAATGGCAAAAATCAATGAATATTGTAAATGCACAAACAGTAATTTCTCCGCATTGCAAGGTGCAATTCTGAAATTTTTTGCTTTTTCCTGCTCCTCTTAGCATGATAAAGAAGATTCAAAGAGAGTGAGATGCCAGCTCCTTTCATTCAGTCAGTAGCTTCAATCATTTCTGGATGTTTTTCAATGGCAAAAATCAATGAATATTGTAAATGCACAAACAGTAATTTCTCCGCATTGCAAGGTGCAATTCTGAAATTTTTTGCTTTTTCCTGCTCCTCTTAGCATGATAAAGAAGATTCAAAGAGAGTGAGATGCCAGCTCCTTTCATTCAGTCAGTAGCTTCAATCATTTCTGGACGTTTTTCAACGGCAAAAATCAATGAATATTGTAAATGCACAAACAGTAATTTCTCCGCATTGCAAGGTGCAATTCTGAAATTTTTTGCTTTTTCCTGCTCCTCTTAGCATGATAAAGAAGATTCAAAGAGAGTGAGATGCCAGCTCCTTTCATTCAGTCAGTAGCTTCAATCATTTCTGGACGTTTTTCAATGGCAAAAATCAATGAATATTGTAAATGCACAAACAGTAATTTCTCCGCATTGCAAGGTGCAATTCTGAAATTTTTTGCTTTTTCCTGCTCCTCTTAGCATGATAAAGAAGATTCAAACAGAGTGAGATGCCAGCTCCTTTCATTCAGTCAGTAGCTTCAATCATTTCTGGACGTTTTTCAATGGCAAAAATCAATGAATATTGTAAATGCACAAACAGTAATTTCTCCGTATTGCAAGGTGCAATTCTGAAATTTTTTGCTTTTTCCTGCTCCTCTTAGCATGATAAAGAAGATTCAAAGAGAGTGAGATGCCAGCTCCTTTCATTCAGTCAGTAGCTTCAATCATTTCTGGATGTTTTTCAATGGCAAAAATCAATGAATATTGTAAATGCACAAGCAGTAATTTCTCCGCATTGCAAGGTGCAATTCTGAAATTTTTTGCTTTTTCCTGCTCCTCTTAGCATGATAAAGAAGATTCAAAGAGACTGAGATGCCAGCTCCTTTCATTCAGTCAGTAGCTTCAATCATTTCTGGACGTTTTTCAATGGCAAAAATCAATGAATATTGTAAATGCACAAACAGTAATTTCTCCGCATTGCAAGGTGCAATTCTGAAATTTTTTACTTTTTCCTGCTCCTCTTAGCATGAAAAAGAAGATTCAAAGAGAGTGAGATGCCAGCTCCTTTCATTCAGTCAGTAGCTTCAATCATTTCTGGTATATGAATAACATGATGTTTTTCAATGGCAAAAATCAATGAATATTGTAAATGCACAAACAGTAATTTCTCCGCATTGCAAGGTGCAATTCTGAAATTTTTTGCTTTTTCCTGCTCCTCTTAGCATGATAAAGAAGATTCAAAGAGAGTGAGATGCCAGCTCCTTTCATTCAGTCAGTAGCTTCAATCATTTCTGGTATATGAATAACATGATGTTTTTCAATGGCAAAAATCAATGAATATTGTAAATGCACAAACAGTAATTTCTCCGCATTGCAAGGTGCAATTCTGAAATTTTTTGCTTTTTCCTGCTCCTCTTAGCATGATAAAGAAGATTCAAAGAGAGTGAGATGCCAGCTCCTTTCATTCAGTCAGTAGCTTCAAACATTTCTGGACGTTTTTCAATGGCAAAAATCAATGAATATTGTAAATGCACAAACAGTAATTTCTCCGCATTGCAAGGTGCAATTCTGAAATTTTTTGCTTTTTCCTGCTCCTCTTAGCATGATAAAGAAGATTCAAAGAGAGTGAGATGCCAGCTCCTTTCATTCAGTCAGTAGCTTCAATCATTTCTGGTATATGAATAACATGATGTTTAACAATGGCAAAAATCAATGAATATTGTAAATGCACAAACAGTAATTTCTCCGCATTGCAAGGTGCAATTCTGAAATTTTTTGCTTTTTCCTGCTCCTCTTAGCATGATAAAGAAGATTCAAAGAGAGTGAGATGCCAGCTCCTTTCATTCAGTCAGTAGCTTCAATCATTTCTGGATGTTTTTCAATGGCAAAAATCAATGAATATTGTAAATGCACAAACAGTAATTTCTCCGCACTGCAAGGTGCAATTCTGAAATTTTTTGCTTTTTCCTGCTCCTCTTAGCATGATAAAGAAGATTCAAAGAGAGTGAGATGCCAGCTCCTTTCATTCAGTCAGTAGCTTCAATCATTTCTGGACGTTTTTCAACGGCAAAAATCAATGAATATTGTAAATGCACAAACAGTAATTTCTCCGCATTGCAAGGTGCAATTCTGAAATTTTTTGCTTTTTCCTGCTCCTCTTAGCATGATAAAGAAGATTCAAAGAGAGTGAGATGCCAGCTCCTTTCATTCAGTCAGTAGCTTCAATCATTTCTGGACGTTTTTCAATGGCAAAAATCAATGAATATTGTAAATGCACAAACAGTAATTTCTCCGCATTGCAAGGTGCAATTCTGAAATTTTTTGCTTTTTCCTGCTCCTCTTAGCATGATAAAGAAGATTCAAAGAGAGTGAGATGCCAGCTCCTTTCATTCAGTCAGTAGCTTCAAACATTTCTGGACGTTTTTCAATGGCAAAAATCAATGAATATTGTAAATGCACAAACAGTAATTTCTCCGCATTGCAAGGTGCAATTCTGAAATTTTTTGCTTTTTCCTGCTCCTCTTAGCATGATAAAGAAGATTCAAAGAGAGTGAGATGCCAGCTCCTTTCATTCAGTCAGTAGCTTCAATCATTTCTGGTATATGAATAACATGATGTTTAACAATGGCAAAAATCAATGAATATTGTAAATGCACAAACAGTAATTTCTCCGCATTGCAAGGTGCAATTCTGAAATTTTTTGCTTTTTCCTGCTCCTCTTAGCATGATAAAGAAGATTCAAAGAGAGTGAGATGCCAGCTCCTTTCATTCAGTCAGTAGCTTCAATCATTTCTGGATGTTTTTCAATGGCAAAAATCAATGAATATTGTAAATGCACAAACAGTAATTTCTCCGCATTGCAAGGTGCAATTCTGAAATTTTTTGCTTTTTCCTGCTCCTCTTAGCATGATAAAGAAGATTCAAAGAGAGTGAGATGCCAGCTCCTTTCATTCAGTCAGTAGCTTCAATCATTTCTGGACGTTTTTCAACGGCAAAAATCAATGAATATTGTAAATGCACAAACAGTAATTTCTCCGCATTGCAAGGTGCAATTCTGAAATTTTTTGCTTTTTCCTGCTCCTCTTAGCATGATAAAGAAGATTCAAAGAGAGTGAGATGCCAGCTCCTTTCATTCAGTCAGTAGCTTCAATCATTTCTGGACGTTTTTCAATGGCAAAAATCAATGAATATTGTAAATGCACAAACAGTAATTTCTCCGCATTGCAAGGTGCAATTCTGAAATTTTTTGCTTTTTCCTGCTCCTCTTAGCATGATAAAGAAGATTCAAAGAGAGTGAGATGCCAGCTCCTTTCATTCAGTCAGTAGCTTCAATCATTTCTGGACGTTTTTCAATGGCAAAAATCAATGAATATTGTAAATGCACAAACAGTAATTTCTCCGTATTGCAAGGTGCAATTCTGAAATTTTTTGCTTTTTCCTGCTCCTCTTAGCATGATAAAGAAGATTCAAAGAGAGTGAGATGCCAGCTCCTTTCATTCAGTCAGTAGCTTCAATCATTTCTGGACGTTTTTCAATGGCAAAAATCAATGAATATTGTAAATGCACAAGCAGTAATTTCTCCGCATTGCAAGGTGCAATTCTGAAATTTTTTGCTTTTTCCTGCTCCTCTTAGCATGATAAAGAAGATTCAAAGAGACTGAGATGCCAGCTCCTTTCATTCAGTCAGTAGCTTCAATCATTTCTGGACGTTTTTCAATGGCAAAAATCAATGAATATTGTAAATGCACAAACAGTAATTTCTCCGCATTGCAAGGTGCAATTCTGAAATTTTTTACTTTTTCCTGCTCCTCTTAGCATGAAAAAGAAGATTCAAAGAGAGTGAGATGCCAGCTCCTTTCATTCAGTCAGTAGCTTCAATCATTTCTGGTATATGAATAACATGATGTTTTTCAATGGCAAAAATCAATGAATATTGTAAATGCACAAACAGTAATTTCTCCGCATTGCAAGGTGCAATTCTGAATTTTTTTGCTTTTTCCTGCTCCTCTTAGCATGATAAAGAAGATTCAAAGAGAGTGAGATGCCAGCTCCTTTCATTCAGTCAGTAGCTTCAATCATTTCTGGACGTTTTTCAATGGCAAAAATCAATGAATATTGTAAATGCACAAACAGTAATTTCTCCGCATTGCAAGGTGCACTTCTGAAATTTTTTGCTTTTTCCTGCTCCTCTTAGCATGATAAAGAAGATTCAAAGAGAGTGAGATGCCAGCTCCTTTCATTCAGTCAGTAGCTTCAATCATTTCTGGTATATGAATAACATGATGTTTTTCAATGGCAAAAATCAATGAATATTGTAAATGCACAAACAGTAATTTCTCCGCATTGCAAGGTGCAATTCTGAAATTTTTTGCTTTTTCCTGCTCCTCTTAGCATGATAAAGAAGATTCAAAGAGAGTGAGATGCCAGCTCCTTTCATTCAGTCAGTAGCTTCAATCATTTCTGGTATATGAATAACATGATGTTTTTCAATGGCAAAAATCAATGAATATTGTAAATGCACAAACAGTAATTTCTCCGCATTGCAAGGTGCAATTCTGAAATTTTTTGCCTTTTCCTGCTCCTCTTAGCATGATAAAGAAGATTCAAAGAGAGTGAGATGCCAGCTCCTTTCATTCAGTCAGTAGCTTCAATCATTTCTGGACGTTTTTCAATGGCAAAAATCAATGAATATTGTAAATGCACAAACAGTAGTTTCTCCGCATTGCAAGGTGCAATTCTGAAATTTTTTGCTTTTTCCTGCTCCTCTTAGCATGATAAAGAAGATTCAAAGAGAGTGAGATGCCAGCTCCTTTCATTCAGTCAGTAGCTTCAAACATTTCTGGTATATGAATAACATGATGTTTTTCAATGGCAAAAATCAATGAATATTGTAAATGCACAAACAGTAATTTCTCCGCATTGCAAGGTGCAATTCTGAAATTTTTTGCTTTTTCCTGCTCCTCTTAGCATGATAAAGAAGATTCAAAGAGAGTGAGATGCCAGCTCCTTTCATTCAGTCAGTAGCTTCAATCATTTCTGGACGTTTTTCAATGGCAAAAATCAATGAATATTGTAAATGCACAAACAGTAATTTCTCCGCATTGCAAGGTGCAATTCTGAAATTTTTTGCTTTTTCCTGCTCCTCTTAGCATGATAAAGAAGATTCAAAGAGAGTGAGATGCCAGCTCCTTTCATTCAGTCAGTAGCTTCAATCATTTCTGGACGTTTTTCAATGGCAAAAATCAATGAATATTGTAAATGCACAAACTGCAATTTCTCCGCATTGCAAGGTGCAATTCTGAAATTTTTTGCTTTTTCCTGCTCCTCTTAGCATGGTAAAGAAGATTCAAAGAGAGTGAGATGCCAGCTCCTTTCATTCAGTCAGTAGCTTCAATCATTTCTGGTATATGAATAACATGATGTTTTTCAATGGCAAAAATCAATGAATATTGTAAATGCACAAACAGTAATTTCTCCGCATTGCAAGGTGCAATTCTGAAATTTTTTGCTTTTTCCTGCTCCTCTTAGCATAATAAAGAAGATTCAAAGAGAGTGAGATGCCAGCTCCTTTCATTCAGTCAGTAGCTTCAATCATTTCTGGACGTTTTTCAATAGCAAAAATCATTGAATATTGTAAATGCACAAACAGTAATTTCTCCGCATTGCAAGGTGCAATTCTGAAATTTTTTACTTTTTCCTGCTCCTCTTAGCATGATAAAGAAGATTCAAAGAGAGTGAGATGCCAGCTCCTTTCATTCAGTCAGTAGCTTCAATCATTTCTGGTATATGAATAACATGATGTTTTTCAATCGCAAAAATCAATGAATATTGTAAATGCACAAACAGTAATTTCTCCGCATTGCAAGGTGCAATTCTGAAATGTTTTGCTTTTTCCTGCTCCTCTTAGCATGATAAAGAAGATTCAAAGAGAGTGAGATGCCAGCTCCTTTCATTCAGTCAGTAGCTTCAATCATTTCTGGACGTTTTTCAATGGCAAAAATCAATGAATATTGTAAATGCACAAACAGTAATTTCTCCGCATTGCAAGGTGCAATTCTGAAATTTTTTGCTTTTTCCTGCTCCTCTTAGCATGACAAAGAAGATTCAAAGAGAGTGAGATGCCAGATCCTTTCCTTCAGTCAGTAGCTTCAATCATTTCTGGTATATGAATAACATGATGTTTTTCAATGGCAAAAATCAATGAATTTTGTAAATGCACAAACAGTAATTTCTCCGCATTGCAAGGCGCAATTCTGAAATTTTTTGCTTTTTCCTGCTCCTCTTAGCATGATAAAGAAGATTCAAAGAGAGTGAGATGCCAGCTCCTTTCATTCAGTCAGTAGCTTCAATCATTTCTGGACATTTTTCAATGGCAAAAATCAATGAATATTGTAAATGCACAAACAGTAATTTCTCCGCATTGCAAGGTGCAATTCTGAAATTTTTTGCTTTTTCCTGCTCCTCTTAGCATGATAAAGAAGATTCAAAGAGAGTGAGATGCCAGCTCCTTTCATTCAGTCAGTAGCTTCAATCATTTCTGGACGTTTTTCAATGGCAAAAATCAATGAATATTGTAAATGCACAAACAGTAATTTCTCCGCATTGCAAGGTGCAATTCTGAAATTTTTTGCTTTTTCCTGCTCCTCTTAGCATGATAAAGAAGATTCAAAGAGAGTGAGATGCCAGCTCCTTTCATTCAGTCAGTAGCTTCAATCATTTCTGGACGTTTTTCAATGGCAAAAATCATTGAATATTGTAAATGCACAAACAGTAATTTCTCCGCATTGCAAGGTGCAATTCTGAAATTTTTTACTTTTTCCTGCTCCTCTTAGCATGATAAAGAAGATTCAAAGAGAGTGAGATGCCAGCTCCTTTCATTCAGTCAGTAGCTTCAATCATTTCTGGTATATGAATAACATGATGTTTTTCAATCGCAAAAATCAATGAATATTGTAAATGCACAAACAGTAATTTCTCCGCATTGCAAGGTGCAATTCTGAAATGTTTTGCTTTTTCCTGCTCCTCTTAGCATGATAAAGAAGATTCAAAGAGAGTGAGATGCCAGCTCCTTTCATTCAGTCAGTAGCTTCAATCATTTCTGGACGTTTTTCAATGGCAAAAATCAATGAATATTGTAAATGCACAAACAGTAATTTCTCCGCATTGCAAGGTGCAATTCTGAAATTTTTTGCTTTTTCCTGCTCCTCTTAGCATGACAAAGAAGATTCAAAGAGAGTGAGATGCCAGATCCTTTCCTTCAGTCAGTAGCTTCAATCATTTCTGGTATATGAATAACATGATGTTTTTCAATGGCAAAAATCAATGAATTTTGTAAATGCACAAACAGTAATTTCTCCGCATTGCAAGGTGCAATTCTGAAATTTTTTGCTTTTTCCTGCTCCTCTTAGCATGATAAAGAAGATTCAAAGAGAGTGAGATGCCAGCTCCTTTCATTCAGTCAGTAGCTTCAATCATTTCTGGACATTTTTCAATGGCAAAAATCAATGAATATTGTAAATGCACAAACAGTAATTTCTCCGCATTGCAAGGTGCAATTCTGAAATTTTTTGCTTTTTCCTGCTCCTCTTAGCATGATAAAGAAGATTCAAAGAGAGTGAGATGCCAGCTCCTTTCATTCAGTCAGTAGCTTCAATCATTTCTGGACGTTTTTCAATGGCAAAAATCAATGAATATTGTAAATGCACAAACAGTAATTTCTCCGCATTGCAAGGTGCAATTCTGAAATTTTTTGCTTTTTCCTGCTCCTCTTAGCATGATAAAGAAGATTCAAAGAGAGTGAGATGCCAGCTCCTTTCATTCAGTCAGTAGCTTCAATCATTTCTGGACGTTTTTCAATGGCAAAAATCAATGAATATTGTAAATGCACAAACTGCAATTTCTCCGCATTGCAAGGTGCAATTCTGAAATTTTTTGCTTTTTCCTGCTCCTCTTAGCATGATAAAGAAGATTCAAAGAGAGTGAGATGCCAGCTCCTTTCATTCAGTCAGTAGCTTCAATCATTTCTGGACGTTTTTCAATGGCAAAAATCAATGAATATTGTAAATGCACAAACAGTAATTTCTCCGTATTGCAAGGTGCAATTCTGAAATTTTTTGCTTTTTCCTGCTCCTCTTAGCATGATAAAGAAGATTCAAAGAGAGTGAGATGCCAGCTCCTTTCATTCAGTCAGTAGCTTCAATCATTTCTGGACGTTTTTCAATGGCAAAAATCAATGAATATTGTAAATGCACAAGCAGTAATTTCTCCGCATTGCAAGGTGCAATTCTGAAATTTTTTGCTTTTTCCTGCTCCTCTTAGCATGATAAAGAAGATTCAAAGAGACTGAGATGCCAGCTCCTTTCATTCAGTCAGTAGCTTCAATCATTTCTGGACGTTTTTCAATGGCAAAAATCAATGAATATTGTAAATGCACAAACAGTAATTTCTCCGCATTGCAAGGTGCAATTCTGAAATTTTTTACTTTTTCCTGCTCCTCTTAGCATGAAAAAGAAGATTCAAAGAGAGTGAGATGCCAGCTCCTTTCATTCAGTCAGTAGCTTCAATCATTTCTGGTATATGAATAACATGATGTTTTTCAATGGCAAAAATCAATGAATATTGTAAATGCACAAACAGTAATTTCTCCGCATTGCAAGGTGCAATTCTGAATTTTTTTGCTTTTTCCTGCTCCTCTTAGCATGATAAAGAAGATTCAAAGAGAGTGAGATGCCAGCTCCTTTCATTCAGTCAGTAGCTTCAATCATTTCTGGACGTTTTTCAATGGCAAAAATCAATGAATATTGTAAATGCACAAACAGTAATTTCTCCGCATTGCAAGGTGCACTTCTGAAATTTTTTGCTTTTTCCTGCTCCTCTTAGCATGATAAAGAAGATTCAAAGAGAGTGAGATGCCAGCTCCTTTCATTCAGTCAGTAGCTTCAATCATTTCTGGTATATGAATAACATGATGTTTTTCAATGGCAAAAATCAATGAATATTGTAAATGCACAAACAGTAATTTCTCCGCATTGCAAGGTGCAATTCTGAAATTTTTTGCTTTTTCCTGCTCCTCTTAGCATGATAAAGAAGATTCAAAGAGAGTGAGATGCCAGCTCCTTTCATTCAGTCAGTAGCTTCAATCATTTCTGGTATATGAATAACATGATGTTTTTCAATGGCAAAAATCAATGAATATTGTAAATGCACAAACAGTAATTTCTCCGCATTGCAAGGTGCAATTCTGAAATTTTTTGCCTTTTCCTGCTCCTCTTAGCATGATAAAGAAGATTCAAAGAGAGTGAGATGCCAGCTCCTTTCATTCAGTCAGTAGCTTCAATCATTTCTGGACGTTTTTCAATGGCAAAAATCAATGAATATTGTAAATGCACAAACAGTAATTTCTCCGCATTGCAAGGTGCAATTCTGAAATTTTTTGCTTTTTCCTGCTCCTCTTAGCATGATAAAGAAGATTCAAAGAGAGTGAGATGCCAGCTCCTTTCATTCAGTCAGTAGCTTCAAACATTTCTGGTATATGAATAACATGATGTTTTTCAATGGCAAAAATCAATGAATATTGTAAATGCACAAACAGTAATTTCTCCGCATTGCAAGGTGCAATTCTGAAATTTTTTGCTTTTTCCTGCTCCTCTTAGCATGATAAAGAAGATTCAAAGAGAGTGAGATGCCAGCTCCTTTCATTCAGTCAGTAGCTTCAATCATTTCTGGACGTTTTTCAATGGCAAAAATCATTGAATATTGTAAATGCACAAACAGTAATTTCTCCGCATTGCAAGGTGCAATTCTGAAATTTTTTACTTTTTCCTGTTCCTCTTAGCATGATAAAGAAGATTCAAAGAGAGTGAGATGCCAGCTCCTTTCATTCAGTCAGTAGCTTCAATCATTTCTGGACGTTTTTCAATGGCAAAAATCAATGAATATTGTAAATGCACAAACAGTAATTTCTCCGCATTGCAAGGTGCAATTCTGAAATTTTTTGCTTTTTCCTGCTCCTCTTAGCATGATAAAGAAGATTCAAAGAGAGTGAGATGCCAGCTCCTTTCATTCAGTCAGTAGCTTCAATCATTTCTGGACGTTTTTCAATGGCAAAAATCAATGAATATTGTAAATGCACAAACAGTAATTTCTCCGCATTGCAAGGTGCAATTCTGAAATTTTTTGCTTTTTCCTGCTCCTCTTAGCATGACAAAGAAGATTCAAAGAGAGTGAGATGCCAGATCCTTTCCTTCAGTCAGTAGCTTCAATCATTTCTGGTATATGAATAACATGATGTTTTTCAATGGCAAAAATCAATGAATTTTGTAAATGCACAAACAGTAATTTCTCCGCATTGCAAGGCGCAATTCTGAAATTTTTTGCTTTTTCCTGCTCCTCTTAGCATGATAAAGAAGATTCAAAGAGAGTGAGATGCCAGCTCCTTTCATTCAGTCAGTAGCTTCAATCATTTCTGGACATTTTTCAATGGCAAAAATCAATGAATATTGTAAATGCACAAACAGTAATTTCTCCGCATTGCAAGGTGCAATTCTGAAATTTTTTGCTTTTTCCTGCTCCTCTTAGCATGATAAAGAAGATTCAAAGAGAGTGAGATGCCAGCTCCTTTCATTCAGTCAGTAGCTTCAATCATTTCTGGACGTTTTTCAATGGCAAAAATCAATGAATATTGTAAATGCACAAACAGTAATTTCTCCGCATTGCAAGGTGCAATTCTGAAATTTTTTGCTTTTTCCTGCTCCTCTTAGCATGATAAAGAAGATTCAAAGAGAGTGAGATGCCAGCTCCTTTCATTCAGTCAGTAGCTTCAATCATTTCTGGACGTTTTTCAATGGCAAAAATCATTGAATATTGTAAATGCACAAACAGTAATTTCTCCGCATTGCAAGGTGCAATTCTAAAATTTTTTACTTTTTCCTGCTCCTCTTAGCATGATAAAGAAGATTCAAAGAGAGTGAGATGCCAGCTCCTTTCATTCAGTCAGTAGCTTCAATCATTTCTGGTATATGAATAACATGATGTTTTTCAATCGCAAAAATCAATGAATATTGTAAATGCACAAACAGTAATTTCTCCGCATTGCAAGGTGCAATTCTGAAATGTTTTGCTTTTTCCTGCTCCTCTTAGCATGATAAAGAAGATTCAAAGAGAGTGAGATGCCAGCTCCTTTCATTCAGTCAGTAGCTTCAATCATTTCTGGACGTTTTTCAATGGCAAAAATCAATGAATATTGTAAATGCACAAACAGTAATTTCTCCGCATTGCAAGGTGCAATTCTGAAATTTTTTGCTTTTTCCTGCTCCTCTTAGCATGACAAAGAAGATTCAAAGAGAGTGAGATGCCAGATCCTTTCCTTCAGTCAGTAGCTTCAATCATTTCTGGTATATGAATAACATGATGTTTTTCAATGGCAAAAATCAATGAATTTTGTAAATGCACAAACAGTAATTTCTCCGCATTGCAAGGCGCAATTCTGAAATTTTTTGCTTTTTCCTGCTCCTCTTAGCATGATAAAGAAGATTCAAAGAGAGTGAGATGCCAGCTCCTTTCATTCAGTCAGTAGCTTCAATCATTTCTGGACATTTTTCAATGGCAAAAATCAATGAATATTGTAAATGCACAAACAGTAATTTCTCCGCATTGCAAGGTGCAATTCTGAAATTTTTTGCTTTTTCCTGCTCCTCTTAGCATGATAAAGAAGATTCAAAGAGAGTGAGATGCCAGCTCCTTTCATTCAGTCAGTAGCTTCAATCATTTCTGGACGTTTTTCAATGGCAAAAATCAATGAATATTGTAAATGCACAAACAGTAATTTCTCCGCATTGCAAGGTGCAATTCTGAAATTTTTTGCTTTTTCCTGCTCCTCTTAGCATGATAAAGAAGATTCAAAGAGAGTGAGATGCCAGCTCCTTTCATTCAGTCAGTAGCTTCAATCATTTCTGGTATATGAATAACATGATGTTTTTCAATGGCAAAAATCAATGAATATTGTAAATGCACAAACAGTAATTTCTCCGCATTGCAAGGTGCAATTCTGAAATTTTTTGCTTTTTCCTGCTCCTCTTAGCATGATAAAGAAGATTCAAAGAGAGTGAGATGCCAGCTCCTTTCATTCAGTCAGTAGCTTCAATCATTTCTGGACGTTTTTCAATGGCAAAAATCAATGAATATTGTAAATGCACAAACAGTAATTTCTCCGCATTGCAAGGTGCAATTCTGAAATTTTTTGCTTTTTCCTGCTCCTCTTAGCATGATAAAGAAGATTCAAAGAGAGTGAGATGCCAGCTCCTTTCATTCAGTCAGTAGCTTCAATCATTTCTGGTATATGAATAACATGATGTTTTTCAATGGCAAAAATCAATGAATATTGTAAATGCACAAACAGTAATTTCTCCGCATTGCAAGGTGCAATTCTGAAATTTTTTGCTTTTTCCTGCTCCTCTTAGCATGATAAAGAAGATTCAAAGAGAGTGAGATGCCAGCTCCTTTCATTCAGTCAGTAGCTTCAATCATTTCTGGACGTTTTTCAATGGCAAAAATCAATGAATATTGTAAATGCACAAACTGCAATTTCTCCGCATTGCAAGGTGCAATTCTGAAATTATTTGCTTTTTCCTGCTCCTCTTAGCATGATAAAGAAGATTCAAAGAGAGTGAGATGCCAGCTCCTTTCATTCAGTCAGTAGCTTCAATCATTTCTGGTATATGAATAACATGATGTTTTTCAATAGCAAAAATCAATGAATATTGTAAATGCACAAACAGTAATTTCTCCGCATTGCAAGGTGCAATTCTGAAATTTTTGGCTTTTTCCTGCTCCTCTTAGCATGATAAAGAAGATTCAAAGAGAGTGAGATGCCAGCTCCTTTCATTCAGTCAGTAGCTTCAATCATTTCTGGACGTTTTTCAATGGCAAAAATCAATGAATATTGTAAATGCACAAACAGTAATTTCTCCGCATTGCAAGGTGCAATTCTGAAATTTTTTGCTTTTTCCTGCTCCTCTTAGCATGATAAACAAGATTCAAAGAGAGTGAGATGCCAGCTCCTTTCATTCAGTCAGTAGCTTCAATCATTTCTGGACGTTTTTCAATGGCAAAAATCATTGAATATTGTAAATGCACAAACAGTAATTTCTCCGCATTGCAAGGTGCAATTCTGAAATTTTTTACTTTTTCCTGCTCCTCTTAGCATGATAAAGAAGATTCAAAGAGAATGAGATGCCAGCTCCTTTCATTCAGTCAGTAGCTTCAATCATTTCTGGTATAGGAATAACATGATGTTTTTCAATCGCAAAAATCAATGAATATTGTAAATGCACAAACAGTAATTTCTCCGCATTGCAAGGAGCAATTCTGAAATTTTTTGCATTTTCCTGCTCCTCTTAGCATGATAAAGAAGATTCAAAGAGAGTGAGATGCCAGCTCCTTTCATTCAGTCAGTAGCTTCAATCATTTCTGGACGTTTTTCAATGGCAAAAATCAATGAATATTGTAAATGCACAAACAGTAATTTCTCCGCATTGCAAGGTGCAATTCTGAAATTTTTTGCTTTTTCCTGCTCCTCTTAGCATGATAAAGAAGATTCAAAGAGAGTGAGATGCCAGCTCCTTTCATTCAGTCAGTAGCTTCAATCATTTCTGGACATTTTTCAATGGCAAAAATCAATGAATATTGTAAATGCACAAACAGTAATTTCTCCGCATTGCAAGGTGCAATTCTGAAATTTTTTGCTTTTTCCTGCTCCTCTTAGCATGATAAAGAAGATTCAAAGAGAGTGAGATGCCAGCTCCTTTCATTCAGTCAGTAGCTTCAATCATTTCTGGACGTTTTTCAATGGCAAAAATCAATGAATATTATAAATGCACAAACAGTAATTTCTCCGCATTGCAAGGTGCAATTCTGAAATTTTTTGCTTTTTCCTGCTCCTCTTAGCATGATAAAGAAGATTCAAAGAGAGTGAGGTGCCAGCTCCTTTCATTCAGTCAGGAGCTTCAAACATTTCTGGTATATGAATAACATGTTTTTCAATGGCAAAAATCAATGAATATTGTAAATGCACAAACAGTAATTTCTCCGCATTGCAAGGTGCAATTCTGAAATTTTTTGCTTTTTCCTGCTCCTCTTAGCATGATAAAGAAGATTCAAAGAGAGTGAGATGCCAGCTCCTTTCATTCAGTCAGTAGCTTCAATCATTTCTGGACGTTTTTCAATGGCAAAAATCAATGAATATTGTAAATGCACAAACTGTAATTTCTCCGCATTGCAAGGTGCAATTCTGAAATTTTTTGCTTTTTCCTGCTCCTCTTAGCATGATAAAGAAGATTCAAAGAGAGTGAGATGCCAGCTCCTTTCATTCAGTCAGTAGCTTCAATCATTTCTGGACGTTTTTCAATGGCAAAAATCAACGAATATTGTAAATGCACAAACAGTAATTTCTCCGCATTGCAAGGTGCAATTCTGAAATTTTTTGCTTTTTCCTGCTCCTCTTAGCATGATAAAGAAGATTCAAAGAGAGTGAGATGCCAGCTCCTTTCATTCAGTCAGTAGCTTCAATCATTTCTGGACGTTTTTCAATGGCAAAAATCAATGAATATTGTAAATGCACAAACTGTAATTTCTCCGCATTGCAAGGTGCAATTCTGAAATTTTTTGCTTTTTCCTGCTCCTCTTAGCATGATAAAGAAGACTCAAAGAGAGTGAGATGCCAGCTCCATTCATTGAGTCAGTAGCTTCAATCATTTCTGGACGTTTTTCAATGGCAAAAATCAATGAATATTGTAAATGCACAAACAGTAATTTCTCCGCATTGCAAGGTGCAATTCTGAAATTTTTTGCTTTTTCCTGCTCCTCTTAGAATGATAAAGAAGATTCAAAGAGAGTGAGATGCCAGCTCCTTTCATTCAGTCAGTACCTTCAATCATTTCTGGACGTTTTTCAATGGCAAAAATCAATGAATATTGTAAATGCACAAACAGTAATTTCTCCGCATTGCAAGGTGCAATTCTGAAATTTTTTGCTTTTTCCTGCTCCTCTTAGCATGATAAAGAAGATTCAAAGAGAGTGAGATGCCAGTTCCTTTCATTCAGTCAGTAGCTTCAAACATTTCTGGTATATGAATAACATGATGTTTTTCAATGGCAAAAATCAATGAATATTGTAAATGCACAAACAGTAATTTCTCCGCTTTGCAAGGTGCAAGTCTGAAATTTTTTGCTTTTTCCTGCTCCTCTTAGCATGATAAAGAAGATTCAAAGAGAGTGAGATGCCAGCTCCTTTCATTCAGTCAGTAGCTTCAAACATTTCTGGTATATGAATAACATGATGTTTTTCAATGGCAAAAATCAATGAATATTGTAAATGCACAAACAGTAATTTCTCCGCATTGCAAGGTGCAAGTCTGAAATTTTTTGCTTTTTCCTGCTCCTCTTAGCATGATAAAGAAGATTCAAAGAGAGTGAGATGCCAGCTACTTTCATTCAGTCAGTAGCTTCAATCATTTCTGGACGTTTTTCAATGGTAAAAATCAATGAATATTGTAAATGCACAAACAGTAATTTCTCCACATTGCAAGGTGCAATTCTGAAATTTTTTGCTTTATCCTGCTCCTCTTAGCATGATAAAGAAGATTCAAAGAGATTGAGATGCCAGCTCCTTTCATTCAGTCAGTAGCTTCAAACATTTCTGGTATATGAATAACATGATGTTTTTCAATGGCAAAAATCAATGAATATTGTAAATGCACAAACAGTAATTTCTCCGCATTGCAAGGTGCAATTCTGAAATTTTTTGCTTTTTCCTGCTCCTCTTAGCATGATAAAGAAGATTCAAAGAGAGTGAGATGCCAGCTCCTTTCATTCAGTCAGTAGCTTCAAACATTTCTGGTATATGAATAACATGATGTTTTTCAATGGCAAAAATCAATGAATATTGTAAATGCACAAACAGTAATTTCTCCGCATTGCAAGGTGCAAGTCTGAAATTTTTTGCTTTTTCCTGCTCCTCTTAGCATGATAAAGAAGATTCAAAGAGAGTGAGATGCCAGCTACTTTCATTCAGTCAGTAGCTTCAATCATTTCTGGACGTTATTCAATGGTAAAAATCAATGAATATTGTAAATGCACAAACAGTAATTTCTCCACATTGCAAGGTGCAATTCTGAAATTTTTTGCTTTTTCCTGCTCCTCTTAGCATGATAAAGAAGATTCAAAGAGAGTGAGATGCCAGCTCCTTTCATTCAGTCAGTAGCTTCAAACATTTCTGGTATATGAATAACATGATGTTTTTCAATGGCAAAAATCAATGAATATTGTAAATGCACAAACAGTAATTTCTCCGCATTGCAAGGTGCAATTCTGAAATTTTTTGCTTTTTCCTGCTCCTCTTAGCATGATAAAGAAGATTCAAAGAGAGTCAGATGCCAGCTCCTTTCATTCAGTCAGTAGCTTCAATCATTTCTGGATGTTTTTCAATGGCAAAAATCAATGAATATTGTAAATGCACAAACTGTAATTTCTCCGCATTGCAAGGTGCAATTCTGAAATTTTTTGCTTTTTCCTGCTCCTCTTAGCATGATAAAGAAGATTCAAAGAGAGTGAGATGCCAGCTCCTTTCATTCAGTCAGTAGCTTCAATCATTTCTGGACGTTTTTCAATGGCAAAAATCAATGAATATTGTAAATGCACAAACAGTAATTTCTCCGCATTGCAAGGTGCAATTCTGAAATTTTTTGCTTTTTCCTGCTCCTCTTAGCATGATAAAGAAGATTCAAAGAGAGTGAGATGCCAGCTCCTTTCATTCAGTCAGTACCTTCAATCATTTCTGGACGTTTTTCAATGGCAAAAATCAATGAATATTGTAAATGCACAAACAGTAATTTTTCCGCATTGCAAGGTGCAATTCTGAAATTTTTTGCTTTTTCCCGCTCCTCTTAGCATGATAAAGAAGATTCAAAGAGAGTGAGGTGCCAGCTCCTTTCATTCAGTCAGTAGCTTCAAACATTTCTGGTATATGAATAACATGTTTTTCAATGGCAAAAATCAATGAATATTGTAAATGCACAAACAGTAATTTCTCCGCATTGCAAGGTGCAATTCTGAAATTTTTTGCTTTTTCCTGCTCCTCTTAGCATGATAAAGAAGATTCAAAGAGAGTGAGATGCCAGCTCCTTTCATTCAGTCAGTAGCTTCAATCATTTCTGGACGTTTTTCAATGGCAAAAATCAATGAATATTGTAAATGCACAAACAGTAATTTCTCCGCATTGCAAGGTGCAATTCTGAAATTTTTTGCTTTTTCCTGCTCCTCTTAGCATGATAAAGAAGATTCAAAGAGAGTGAGATGCCAGCTCCTTTCATTCAGTCAGTAGCTTCAATCATTTCTGGACGTTTTTCAATGGCAAAAATCAATGAATATTGTAAATGCACAAACAGTAATTTCTCCGCATTGCAAGGTGCAATTCTGAAATTTTTTGCTTTTTCCTGCTCCTCTTAGCATGATAAAGAAGATTCAAAGAGAGTGAGATGCCAGCTCCTTTCATTCAGTCAGTAGCTTCAAACATTTCTGGTATATGAATAACATGATGTTTATCAATGGCAAAAATCAATGAATATTGTAAATGCACAAACAGTAATTTCTCCGCATTGCAAGGTGCAAGTCTGAAATTTTTTGCTTTTTCCTGCTCCTCTTAGCATGATAAAGAAGATTCAAAGAGAGTGAGATGCCAGCTACTTTCATTCAGTCAGTAGCTTCAATCATTTCTGGACGTTTTTCAATGGTAAAAATCAATGAATATTGTAAATGCACAAACAGTAATTTCTCCACATTGCAAGGTGCAATTCTAAAATTTTTTGCTTTTTCCTGCTCCTCTTAGCATGATAAAGAAGATTCAAAGAGAGTGAGATGCCAGCTCCTTTCATTCAGTCAGTAGCTTCAAACATTTCTGGTATATGAATAACATGATGTTTTTCAATGGCAAAAATCAATGAATATTGTAAATGCACAAACAGTAATTTCTCCGCATTGCAAGGTGCAATTCTGAAATTTTTTGCTTTTTCCTGCTCCTCTTAGCATGATTCAAAGAGAGTGAGATGCCAGCTCCTTTCATTCAGTCAGTAGCTTCAATCATTTCTGGACATTTTTCAATGGCAAAAATCAATGAATATTGTAAATGCACAAACAGTAATTTCTCCGCATTGCAAGGTGCAATTCTGAAATTTTTTGCTTTTTCCTGCTCCTCTTAGCTTGATAAAGAAGATTCAAAGAGAGTGAGATGTCAGCTCCTTTCATTCAGTCAGTAGCTTCAAACATTTCTGGTATATGAATAACATGATGTTTTTCAATGGCAAAAATCAATGAATATTGTAAATGCACAAACAGTAATTTCTCCGCATTGCAAGGTGCAATTCTGAAATTTTTTGCTTTTTCCTGCTCCTCTTAGCATGATAAAGAAGATTCAAAGAGAGTGAGATGCCAGCTCCTTTCATTCAGTCAGTAGCTTCAAACATTTCTGGTATATGAATAACATGATGTTTTTCAATGGCAAAAATCAATGAATATTGTAAATGCACAAATAGTAATTTCTCCGCATTGCAAGGTGCAAGTCTGAAATTTTTTGCTTTTTCCTGCTCCTCTTAGCATGATAAAGAAGATTCAAAGAGAGTGAGATGCCAGCTACTTTCATTCAGTCAGTAGCTTCAATCATTTCTGGACATTTTTCAATGGTAAAAATCAATGAATATTGTAAATGCACAAACAGTAATTTCTCCACATTGCAAGGTGCAATTCTGAAATTTTTTGCTTTTTCCTGCACCTCTTAGCATGATAAAGAAGATTCAAAGAGATTGAGATGCCAGCTCCTTTCATTCAGTCAGTAGCTTCAAACATTTCTTGTATATGAATAACATGATGTTTTTCAATGGCAAAAATCAATGAATATTGTAAATGCACAAACAGTAATTTCTCCGCATTGCAAGGTGCAATTCTGAAATTTTTTGCTTTTTCCTGCTCCTCTTAGCATGATAAAGAAGATTCAAAGAGAGTGAGATGCCAGCTCCTTTCATTCAGTCAGTAGCTTCAAACATTTCTGGTATATGAATAACATGATGTTTTTCAATGGCAAAAATCAATGAATATTGTAAATGCACAAACAGTAATTTCTCCGCATTGCAAGGTGCAAGTCTGAAATTTTTTGCTTTTTCCTGCTCCTCTTAGCATGATAAAGAAAATTCAAAGAGAGTGAGATGCCAGCTACTTTCATTCAGTCAGTAGCTTCAATCATTTCTGGACGTTTTTCAATGGTAAAAATCAATGAATATTGTAAATGCACAAACAGTAATTTCTCCACATTGCAAGGTGCAATTCTGAAATTTTTTGCTTTTTCCTGCTCCTCTTAGCATGATAAAGAAGATTCAAAGAGAGTGAGATGCCAGCTCCTTTCATTCAGTCAGTAGCTTCAAACATTTCTGGTATATAAATAACATGATGTTTTTCAATGGCAAAAATCAATGAATATTGTAAATGCACAAACAGTAATTTCTCCGCATTGCAAGGTGCAATTCTGAAATTTTTTGCTTTTTCCTGTTCCTCTTAGCATGATAAAGAAGATTCAAAGAGAGTGAGATGCCAGCTCCTTTCATTCAGTCAGTAGCTTCAATCATTTCTGGACGTTTCTCAATGGCAAAAATCAATGAATATTGTAAATGCACAAACTGTAATTTCTCCGCATTGCAAGGTGCAATTCTGAAATTTTTTGCTTTTTCCTGCTCCTCTTTGCATGATAAAGAAGATTCAAAGAGAGTGAGATGCCAGCTCCTTTCATTCAGTCAGTAGCTTCAATCATTTCTGGACGTTTTTCAATGGCAAAAATCAATGAATATTGTAAATGCACAAACAGTAATTTCTCCGCATTGCAAGGTGCAATTCTGAAATTTTTTGCTTTTTCCTGCTCCTCTTAGCATGATAAAGAAGATTCAAAGAGAGTGAGATGCCAGCTCCTTTCATTCAGTCAGTAGCTTCAAACATTTCTGGTATATGAATAACATGATGTTTTTCAATGGCAAAAATCAATGAATATTGTAAATGCACAAACAGTAATTTCTCCGCATTGCAAGGTGCAATTCTGAAATTTCTTGCTTTTTCCTGCTCCTCTTAGCATGATAAAGAAGATTCAAAGAGAGTGAGATGCCAGCTCCTTTCATTCAGTCAGTAGCTTCAATCATTTCTGGTATATGAATAACATGATGTTTTTCAATGGCAAAAATCAATGAATATTGTAAATGCACAAACAGTAATTTCTCCGCATTGCAAGGTGCAATTCTGAAATTTTTTGCTTTTTCCTGCTCCTCTTAGCATGATAAAGAAGATTCAAAGAGAGTGAGATGCCAGCTCCTTTCATTCAGTCAGTAGCTTCAATCATTTCTGGACTTTTTTCAACGGCAAAAATCAATGAATATTGTAAATGCACAAACAGTAATTTCTCCGCATTGCAAGGTGCAATTCTGAAATTTTTTGCTTTTTCCTGCTCCTCTTAGCATGATAAAGAAGATTCAAAGAGAGTGAGATGCCAGCTCCTTTCATTCAGTCAGTAGCTTCAATCATTTCTGGACGTTTTTCAATGGCAAAAATCAATGTATATTGTAAATGCACAAACAGTAATTTCTCCGCATTGCAAGGTGCAATTCTGAAATTTTTTGCTTTTTCCTGCTCCTCTTAGCATGATAAAGAAGATTCAAAGAGAGTGAGATGCCAGCTCCTTTCATTCAGTCAGTAGCTTCAATCATTTCTGGACGTTTTTCAATGGCAAAAATCAATGAATATTGTAAATGCACAAACAGTAATTTCTCCGCATTGCAAGGTGCAATTCTGAAATTTTTTGCTTTTTCCTGCTCCTCTTAGCATGATAAAGAAGATTCAAAGAGAGTGAGATGCCAGCTCCTTTCATTCAGTCAGTAGCTTCAAACATTTCTGGTATATGAATAACATGATGTTTTTCAATGGCAAAAATCAATGAATTTTGTAAATGCACAAACAGCAATTTCTCCGCATTGCAAGGTGCAATTCTGAAATTTTTTGCTTTTTCCTGCTCCTCTTAGCATGATAAAGAAGATTCAAAGAGAGTGAGATGCCAGCTCCTTTCATTCAGTCAGTAGCTTCAATCATTTCTGGACGTTTTTCAATGGCAAAAATCAATGAATATTGTAAATGCACAAACAGTAATTTCTCCGCATTGCGAGGTGCAATTCTGAAATTTTTTGCTTTTTCCTGCTCCTCTTAGCATGATAAAGAAGATTCAAAGAGAGTGAGATGCCAGCTCCTTTCATTCAGTCAGTAGCTTCAATCATTTCTGGTATGTGAATAACATGATGTTTTTCAATGGCAAAAATCAATGAATATTGTAAATGCACAAACAGTAATTTCTCCGCATTGCAAGGTGCAATTCTGAAATGTTTTGCTTTTTCCTGCTCCTCTTAGCATGATAAAGAAGATTCAAAGAGAGTGAGATGCCAGCTCCTTTCATTCAGTCAGTAGCTTCAATCATTTCTGGTATATGAATAACATGATGTTTTTCAATGGCAAAAATCAATGAATATTGTAAATGCACAAACAGTAATTTATTCGCATTGCAAGGTGCAATTCTGAAATTTTTTGGTTTTTCCTGCTCCTCTTAGCATGATAAAGAAGATTCAAAGAGAGTGAGATGCCAGCTCCTTTCATTCAGTCAGTAGCTTCAAACATTTCTGGTATATGAATAACATGATGTTTTTCAATGGCAAAAATCAATGAATATTGTAAATGCACAAACAGTAATTTCTCCGCATTGCAAGGTGCAATTCTGAAATTTTTTGCCTTTTCCTGCTCCTCTTAGCATGATAAAGAAGATTCAAAGAGAGTGAGATGCCAGCTCCTTTCATTCAGTCAGTAGCTTCAATCATTTCTGGACGTTTTTCAATGGCAAAAATCAATGAATATTGTAAATGCACAAACAGTAATTTCTCCGCATTGCAAGGTGCAATTCTGAAATTTTTTGCTTTTTCCTGCTCCTCTTAGCATGATAAAGAAGATTCAAAGAGAGTGAGATTCCAGCTCCTTTCATTCAGTCAGTAGCTTCAAACATTTCTGGTATATGAATAACATGATGTTTTTCAATGGCAAAAATCAATGAATATTGTAAATGCACAAACAGTAATTTCTCCGCATTGCAAGGTGCAATTCTGAAATTTTTTGCTTTTTCCTGCTCCTCTTAGCATGATAAAGAAGATTCAAAGAGAGTGAGATGCCAGCTCCTTTCATTCAGTCAGTAGCTTCAATCATTTCTGGACGTTTTTCAATGGCAAAAATCAATGAATATTGTAAATGCACAAACAGTAATTTCTCCGCATTGCAAGGTGCAATTCTGAAATTTTTTGCTTTTTCCTGCTCCTCTTAGCATGATAAAGAAGATTCAAAGAGAGTGAGATGCCAGCTCCTTTCATTCAGTCAGTAGCTTCAATCATTTCTGGTATATGAATAACATGATGTTTTTCAATGGCAAAAATCAATGAATATTGTAAATGCACAAACAGTAATTTCTCCGCATTGCAAGGTGCAATTCTGAAATTTTTTGCTTTTTCCTGCTCCTCTTAGCATGATAAAGAAGATTCAAAGAGAGTGAGATGCCAGCTCCTTTCATTCAGTCAGTAGCTTCAATCATTTCTGGACGTTTTTCAATGGCAAAAATCAATGAATATTGTAAATGCACAAACAGTAATTTCTCCGCATTGCAAGGTGCAATTCTGAAATTTTTTGCTTTTTCCTGCTCCTCTTAGCATGATAAAGAAGATTCAAAGAGAGTGACATGCCAGCTCCTTTCATTCAGTCAGTAGCTTCAAACATTTCTGGTATATGAATAACATGATGTTTTTCAATGGCAAAAATCAATGAATATTGTAAATGCACAAACAGTAATTTCTCCGCATTGCAAGGTGCAATTCTGAAATTTTTTGCTTTTTCCTGCTCCTCTTAGCATGATAAAGAAGATTCAAAGAGAGTGAGATGCCAGCTCCTTTCATTCAGTCAGTAGCTTCAATCATTTCTGGACGTTTTTCAATGGCAAAAATCAATGAATATTGTAAATGCACAAACAGTAATTTCTCCGCATTGCAAGGTGCAATTCTGAAATTTTTTGCTTTTTCCTGCTCCTCTTAGCATGATAAAGAAGATTCAAAGAGAGTGAGATGCCAGCTCCTTTCATTCACTCAGTAGCTTCAATCATTTTTGGTATATGAATAACATGATGTTTTTTAATGGCAAAAATCAATGAATATTGTAAATGCACAAACAGTAATTTCTCCGCATTGCAAGGTGCAATTCTGAAATTTTTTGCTTTTTCCTGCTCCTCTTAGCATGATAAAGAAGATTCAAAGAGAGTGAGATGCCAGCTCCTTTCATTCAGTCAGTAGCTTCAATCATTTCTGGACGTTTTTCAATGGCAAAAATCAATGAATATTGTAAATGCACAAACAGTAATTTCTCCGCATTGCAAGGTGCAATTCTGAAATTTTTTGCTTTTTCCTGCTCCTCTTAGCATGATAAAGAAGATTCAAAGAGAGTGAGATGCCAGCTCCTTTCATTCAGTCAGTAGCTTCAATCATTTCTGGACGTTTTTCAATGTCAAAAATCAATGAATATTGTAAATGCACAAACAGTAATTTCTCCGCATTGCAAGGTGCAATTCTGAAATTTTTTGCTTTTTCCTGCTCCTCTTAGCATGATAAAGAAGATTCAAAGAGAGTGAGATGCCAGCTCCTTTCATTCAGTCAGTAGCTTCAAACATTTCTGGTATATGAATAACATGATGTTTATCAATGTCAAAAATCAATGAATATTGTAAATGCACAAACAGTAATTTCTCCGCATTGCAAGGTGCAAGTCTGAAATTTTTTGCTTTTTCCTGCTCCTCTTAGCATGATAAAGAAGATTCAAAGAGAGTGAGATGCCAGCTACTTTCATTCAGTCAGTAGCTTCAATCATTTCTGGATGTTTTTCAATGGTAAAAATCAATGAATATTGTAAATGCACAAACAGTAATTTCTCCACATTGCAAGGTGCAATTCTAAAATTTTTTGCTTTTTCCTGCTCCTCTTAGCATGATAAAGAAGATTCAAAGAGAGTGAGATGCCAGCTCCTTTCATTCAGTCAGTAGCTTCAAACATTTCTGGTATATGAATAACATGATGTTTTTCAATGGCAAAAATCAATGAATATTGTAAATGCACAAACAGTAATTTCTCCGCATTGCAAGGTGCAATTCTGAAATTTTTTGCTTTTTCCTGCTCCTCTTAGCATGATTCAAAGAGAGTGAGATGCCAGCTCCTTTCATTCAGTCAGTAGCTTCAATCATTTCTGGACATTTTTCAATGGCAAAAATCAATGAATATTGTAAATGCACAAACAGTAATTTCTCCGCATTGCAAGGTGCAATTCTGAAATTTTTTGCTTTTTCCTGCTCCTCTTAGCATGATAAAGAAGATTCAAAGAGAGTGAGATGTCAGCTCCTTTCATTCAGTCAGTAGCTTCAAACATTTCTGGTATATGAATAACATGATGTTTTTCAATGGCAAAAATCAATGAATATTGTAAATGCACAAACAGTAATTTCTCCGCATTGCAAGGTGCAATTCTGAAATTTTTTGCTTTTTCCTGCTCCTCTTAGCATGATAAAGAAGATTCAAAGAGAGTGAGATGCCAGCTCCTTTCATTCAGTCAGTAGCTTCAAACATTTCTGGTATATGAATAACATGATGTTTTTCAATGGCAAAAATCAATGAATATTGTAAATGCACAAATAGTAATTTCTCCGCATTGCAAGGTGCAAGTCTGAAATTTTTTGCTTTTTCCTGCTCCTCTTAGCATGATAAAGAAGATTCAAAGAGAGTGAGATGCCAGCTACTTTCATTCAGTCAGTAGCTTCAATCATTTCTGGACATTTTTCAATGGTAAAAATCAATGAATATTGTAAATGCACAAACAGTAATTTCTCCACATTGCAAGGTGCAATTCTGAAATTTTTTGCTTTTTCCTGCTCCTCTTAGCATGATAAAGAAGATTCAAAGAGATTGAGATGCCAGCTCCTTTCATTCAGTCAGTAGCTTCAAACATTTCTTGTATATGAATAACATGATGTTTTTCAATGGCAAAAATCAATGAATATTGTAAATGCACAAACAGTAATTTCTCCGCATTGCAAGGTGCAATTCTGAAATTTTTTGCTTTTTCCTGCTCCTCTTAGCATGATAAAGAAGATTCAAAGAGAGTGAGATGCCAGCTCCTTTCATTCAGTCAGTAGCTTCAAACATTTCTGGTATATGAATAACATGATGTTTTTCAATGGCAAAAATCAATGAATATTGTAAATGCACAAACAGTAATTTCTCCGCATTGCGAGGTGCAATTCTGAAATTTTTTGCTTTTTCCTGCTCCTCTTAGCATGATAAAGAAGATTCAAAGAGAGTGAGATGCCAGCTCCTTTCATTCAGTCAGTAGCTTCAATCATTTCTGGTATGTGAATAACATGATGTTTTTCAATGGCAAAAATCAATGAATATTGTAAATGCACAAACAGTAATTTCTCCGCATTGCAAGGTGCAATTCTGAAATGTTTTGCTTTTTCCTGCTCCTCTTAGCATGATAAAGAAGATTCAAAGAGAGTGAGATGCCAGCTCCTTTCATTCAGTCAGTAGCTTCAATCATTTCTGGTATATGAATAACATGATGTTTTTCAATGGCAAAAATCAATGAATATTGTAAATGCACAAACAGTAATTTATTCGCATTGCAAGGTGCAATTCTGAAATTTTTTGGTTTTTCCTGCTCCTCTTAGCATGATAAAGAAGATTCAAAGAGAGTGAGATGCCAGCTCCTTTCATTCAGTCAGTAGCTTCAAACATTTCTGGTATATGAATAACATGATGTTTTTCAATGGCAAAAATCAATGAATATTGTAAATGCACAAACAGTAATTTCTCCGCATTGCAAGGTGCAATTCTGAAATTTTTTGCCTTTTCCTGCTCCTCTTAGCATGATAAAGAAGATTCAAAGAGAGTGAGATGCCAGCTCCTTTCATTCAGTCAGTAGCTTCAATCATTTCTGGACGTTTTTCAATGGCAAAAATCAATGAATATTGTAAATGCACAAACAGTAATTTCTCCGCATTGCAAGGTGCAATTCTGAAATTTTTTGCTTTTTCCTGCTCCTCTTAGCATGATAAAGAAGATTCAAAGAGAGTGAGATTCCAGCTCCTTTCATTCAGTCAGTAGCTTCAAACATTTCTGGTATATGAATAACATGATGTTTTTCAATGGCAAAAATCAATGAATATTGTAAATGCACAAACAGTAATTTCTCCGCATTGCAAGGTGCAATTCTGAAATTTTTTGCTTTTTCCTGCTCCTCTTAGCATGATAAAGAAGATTCAAAGAGAGTGAGATGCCAGCTCCTTTCATTCAGTCAGTAGCTTCAATCATTTCTGGACGTTTTTCAATGGCAAAAATCAATGAATATTGTAAATGCACAAACAGTAATTTCTCCGCATTGCAAGGTGCAATTCTGAAATTTTTTGCTTTTTCCTGCTCCTCTTAGCATGATAAAGAAGATTCAAAGAGAGTGAGATGCCAGCTCCTTTCATTCAGTCAGTAGCTTCAATCATTTCTGGTATATGAATAACATGATGTTTTTCAATGGCAAAAATCAATGAATATTGTAAATGCACAAACAGTAATTTCTCCGCATTGCAAGGTGCAATTCTGAAATTTTTTGCTTTTTCCTGCTCCTCTTAGCATGATAAAGAAGATTCAAAGAGAGTGAGATGCCAGCTCCTTTCATTCAGTCAGTAGCTTCAATCATTTCTGGACGTTTTTCAATGGCAAAAATCAATGAATATTGTAAATGCACAAACAGTAATTTCTCCGCATTGCAAGGTGCAATTCTGAAATTTTTTGCTTTTTCCTGCTCCTCTTAGCATGATAAAGAAGATTCAAAGAGAGTGACATGCCAGCTCCTTTCATTCAGTCAGTAGCTTCAAACATTTCTGGTATATGAATAACATGATGTTTTTCAATGGCAAAAATCAATGAATATTGTAAATGCACAAACAGTAATTTCTCCAAATTGCAAGGTGCAATTCTGAAATTTTTTGCTTTTTCCTGCTCCTCTTAGCATGATAAAGAAGATTCAAAGAGAGTGAGATGCCAGCTCCTTTCATTCAGTCAGTAGCTTCAATCATTTCTGGACGTTTTTCAATGGCAAAAATCAATGAATATTGTAAATGCACAAACAGTAATTTCTCCGCATTGCAAGGTGCAATTCTGAAATTTTTTGCTTTTTCCTGCTCCTCTTAGCATGATAAAGAAGATTCAAAGAGAGTGAGATGCCAGCTCCTTTCATTCACTCAGTAGCTTCAATCATTTTTGGTATATGAATAACATGATGTTTTTCAATGGCAAAAATCAATGAATATTGTAAATGCACAATCAGTAATTTCTCCGCATTGCAAGGTGCAATTCTGAAATTTTTTGCTTTTTCCTGCTCCTCTTAGCATGATAAAGAAGATTCAAAGAGAGTGAGATGCCAGCTCCTTTCATTCAGTCAGTAGCTTCAATCATTTCTGGACGTTTTTCAATGGCAAAAATCAATGAATATTGTAAATGCACAAACAGTAATTTCTCCGCATTGCAAGGTGCAATTCTGAAATTTTTTGCTTTTTCCTGCTCCTCTTAGCATGATAAAGAAGATTCAAAGAGAGTGAGATGCCAGCTCCTTTCATTCAGTCAGTAGCTTCAATCATTTCTGGACGTTTTTCAATGGCAAAAATCAATGAATATTGTAAATGCACAAACAGTAATTTCTCCGCATTGCAAGGTGCAATTCTGAAATTTTTTGCTTTTTCCTGCTCCTCTTAGCATGATAAAGAAGATTCAAAGAGAGTGAGATGCCAGCTCCTTTCATTCAGTCAGTAGCTTCAAACATTTCTGGTATATGAATAACATGATGTTTATCAATGGCAAAAATCAATGAATATTGTAAATGCACAAACAGTAATTTCTCCGCATTGCAAGGTGCAAGTCTGAAATTTTTTGCTTTTTCCTGCTCCTCTTAGCATGATAAAGAAGATTCAAAGAGAGTGAGATGCCAGCTACTTTCATTCAGTCAGTAGCTTCAATCATTTCTGGACGTTTTTCAATGGTAAAAATCAATGAATATTGTAAATGCACAAACAGTAATTTCTCCACATTGCAAGGTGCAATTCTAAAATTTTTTGCTTTTTCCTGCTCCTCTTAGCATGATAAAGAAGATTCAAAGAGAGTGAGATGCCAGCTCCTTTCATTCAGTCAGTAGCTTCAAACATTTCTGGTATATGAATAACATGATGTTTTTCAATGGCAAAAATCAATGAATATTGTAAATGCACAAACAGTAATTTCTCCGCATTGCAAGGTGCAATTCTGAAATTTTTTGCTTTTTCCTGCTCCTCTTAGCATGATTCAAAGAGAGTGAGATGCCAGCTCCTTTCATTCAGTCAGTAGCTTCAATCATTTCTGGACATTTTTCAATGGCAAAAATCAATGAATATTGTAAATGCACAAACAGTAATTTCTCCGCATTGCAAGGTGCAATTCTGAAATTTTTTGCTTTTTCCTGCTCCTCTTAGCATGATAAAGAAGATTCAAAGAGAGTGAGATGTCAGCTCCTTTCATTCAGTCAGTAGCTTCAAACATTTCTGGTATATGAATAACATGATGTTTTTCAATGGCAAAAATCAATGAATATTGTAAATGCACAAACAGTAATTTCTCCGCATTGCAAGGTGCAATTCTGAATTTTTTTGCTTTTTCCTGCTCCTCTTAGCATGATAAAGAAGATTCAAAGAGAGTGAGATGCCAGCTCCTTTCATTCAGTCAGTAGCTTCAAACATTTCTGGTATATGAATAACATGATGTTTTTCAATGGCAAAAATCAATGAATATTGTAAATGCACAAATAGTAATTTCTCCGCATTGCAAGGTGCAAGTCTGAAATTTTTTGCTTTTTCCTGCTCCTCTTAGCATGATAAAGAAGATTCAAAGAGAGTGAGATGCCAGCTACTTTCATTCAGTCAGTAGCTTCAATCATTTCTGGACATTTTTCAATGGTAAAAATCAATGAATATTGTAAATGCACAAACAGTAATTTCTCCACATTGCAAGGTGCAATTCTGAAATTTTTTGCTTTTTCCTGCTCCTCTTAGCATGATAAAGAAGATTCAAAGAGATTGAGATGCCAGCTCCTTTCATTCAGTCAGTAGCTTCAAACATTTCTTGTATATGAATAACATGATGTTTTTCAATGGCAAAAATCAATGAATATTGTAAATGCACAAACAGTAATTTCTCCGCATTGCAAGGTGCAATTCTGAAATTTTTTGCTTTTTCCTGCTCCTCTTAGCATGATAAAGAAGATTCAAAGAGAGTGAGATGCCAGCTCCTTTCATTCAGTCAGTAGCTTCAAACATTTCTGGTATATGAATAACATGATGTTTTTCAATGCAAAAATCAATGAATATTGTAAATGCACAAACAGTAATTTCTCCGCATTGCAAGGTGCAAGTCTGAAATTTTTTGCTTTTTCCTGCTCCTCTTAGCATGATAAAGAAAATTCAAAGAGAGTGAGATGCCAGCTACTTTCATTCAGTCAGTAGCTTCAATCATTTCTGGACGTTTTTCAATGGTAAAAATCAATGAATATTGTAAATGCACAAACAGTAATTTCTCCACATTGCAAGGTGCAATTCTGAAATTTTTTGCTTTTTCCTGCTCCTCTTAGCATGATAAAGAAGATTCAAAGAGAGTGAGATGCCAGCTCCTTTCATTCAGTCAGTAGCTTCAAACATTTCTGGTATATAAATAACATGATGTTTTTCAATGGCAAAAATCAATGAATATTGTAAATGCACAAACAGTAATTTCTCCGCATTGCAAGGTGCAATTCTGAAATTTTTTGCTTTTTCCTGTTCCTCTTAGCATGATAAAGAAGATTCAAAGAGAGTGAGATGCCAGCTCCTTTCATTCAGTCAGTAGCTTCAATCATTTCTGGACGTTTCTCAATGGCAAAAATCAATGAATATTGTAAATGCACAAACTGTAATTTCTCCGCATTGCAAGGTGCAATTCTGAAATTTTTTGCTTTTTCCTGCTCCTCTTTGCATGATAAAGAAGATTCAAAGAGAGTGAGATGCCAGCTCCTTTCATTCAGTCAGTAGCTTCAATCATTTCTGGACGTTTTTCAATGGCAAAAATCAATGAATATTGTAAATGCACAAACAGTAATTTCTCCGCATTGCAAGGTGCAATTCTGAAATTTTTTGCTTTTTCCTGCTCCTCTTAGCATGATAAAGAAGATTCAAAGAGAGTGAGATGCCAGCTCCTTTCATTCAGTCAGTAGCTTCAAACATTTCTGGTATATGAATAACATGATGTTTTTCAATGGCAAAAATCAATGAATATTGTAAATGCACAAACAGTAATTTCTCCGCATTGCAAGGTGCAATTCTGAAATTTCTTGCTTTTTCCTGCTCCTCTTAGCATGATAAAGAAGATTCAAAGAGAGTGAGATGCCAGCTCCTTTCATTCAGTCAGTAGCTTCAATCATTTCTGGTATATGAATAACATGATGTTTTTCAATGGCAAAAATCAATGAATATTGTAAATGCACAAACAGTAATTTCTCCGCATTGCAAGGTGCAATTCTGAAATTTTTTGCTTTTTCCTGCTCCTCTTAGCATGATAAAGAAGATTCAAAGAGAGTGAGATGCCAGCTCCTTTCATTCAGTCAGTAGCTTCAATCATTTCTGGACTTTTTTCAACGGCAAAAATCAATGAATATTGTAAATGCACAAACAGTAATTTCTCCGCATTGCAAGGTGCAATTCTGAAATTTTTTGCTTTTTCCTGCTCCTCTTAGCATGATAAAGAAGATTCAAAGAGAGTGAGATGCCAGCTCCTTTCATTCAGTCAGTAGCTTCAATCATTTCTGGACGTTTTTCAATGGCAAAAATCAATGTATATTGTAAATGCACAAACAGTAATTTCTCCGCATTGCAAGGTGCAATTCTGAAATTTTTTGCTTTTTCCTGCTCCTCTTAGCATGATAAAGAAGATTCAAAGAGAGTGAGATGCCAGCTCCTTTCATTCAGTCAGTAGCTTCAATCATTTCTGGACGTTTTTCAATGGCAAAAATCAATGAATATTGTAAATGCACAAACAGTAATTTCTCCGCATTGCAAGGTGCAATTCTGAAATTTTTTGCTTTTTCCTGCTCCTCTTAGCATGATAAAGAAGATTCAAAGAGAGTGAGATGCCAGCTCCTTTCATTCAGTCTGTAGCTTCAAACATTTCTGGTATATGAATAACATGATGTTTTTCAATGGCAAAAATCAATGAATTTTGTAAATGCACAAACAGCAATTTCTCCGCATTGCAAGGTGCAATTCTGAAATTTTTTGCTTTTTCCTGCTCCTCTTAGCATGATAAAGAAGATTCAAAGAGAGTGAGATGCCAGCTCCTTTCATTCAGTCAGTAGCTTCAATCATTTCTGGACGTTTTTCAATGGCAAAAATCAATGAATATTGTAAATGCACAAACAGTAATTTCTCCGCATTGCGAGGTGCAATTCTGAAATTTTTTGCTTTTTCCTGCTCCTCTTAGCATGATAAAGAAGATTCAAAGAGAGTGAGATGCCAGCTCCTTTCATTCAGTCAGTAGCTTCAAACATTTCTGGTATATAAATAACATGATGTTTTTCAATGGCAAAAATCAATGAATATTGTAAATGCACAAACAGTAATTTCTCCGCATTGCAAGGTGCAATTCTGAAATTTTTTGCTTTTTCCTGTTCCTCTTAGCATGATAAAGAAGATTCAAAGAGAGTGAGATGCCAGCTCCTTTCATTCAGTCAGTAGCTTCAATCATTTCTGGACGTTTCTCAATGGCAAAAATCAATGAATATTGTAAATGCACAAACTGTAATTTCTCCGCATTGCAAGGTGCAATTCTGAAATTTTTTGCTTTTTCCTGCTCCTCTTTGCATGATAAAGAAGATTCAAAGAGAGTGAGATGCCAGCTCCTTTCATTCAGTCAGTAGCTTCAATCATTTCTGGACGTTTTTCAATGGCAAAAATCAATGAATATTGTAAATGCACAAACAGTAATTTCTCCGCATTGCAAGGTGCAATTCTGAAATTTTTTGCTTTTTCCTGCTCCTCTTAGCATGATAAAGAAGATTCAAAGAGAGTGAGATGCCAGCTCCTTTCATTCAGTCAGTACCTTCAATCATTTCTGGACGTTTTTCAATGGCAAAAATCAATGAATATTGTAAATGCACAAACAGTAATTTTTCCGCATTGCAAGGTGCAATTCTGAAATTTTTTGCTTTTTCCCGCTCCTCTTAGCATGATAAAGAAGATTCAAAGAGAGTGAGGTGCCAGCTCCTTTCATTCAGTCAGTAGCTTCAAACATTTCTGGTATATGAATAACATGTTTTTCAATGGCAAAAATCAATGAATATTGTAAATGCACAAACAGTAATTTCTCCGCATTGCAAGGTGCAATTCTGAAATTTTTTGCTTTTTCCTGCTCCTCTTAGCATGATAAAGAAGATTCAAAGAGAGTGAGATGCCAGCTCCTTTCATTCAGTCAGTAGCTTCAATCATTTCTGGACGTTTTTCAATGGCAAAAATCAATGAATATTGTAAATGCACAAACAGTAATTTCTCCGCATTGCAAGGTGCAATTCTGAAATTTTTTGCTTTTTCCTGCTCCTCTTAGCATGATAAAGAAGATTCAAAGAGAGTGAGATGCCAGCTCCTTTCATTCAGTCAGTAGCTTCAATCATTTCTGGACGTTTTTCAATGGCAAAAATCAATGAATATTGTAAATGCACAAACAGTAATTTCTCCGCATTGCAAGGTGCAATTCTGAAATTTTTTGCTTTTTCCTGCTCCTCTTAGCATGATAAAGAAGATTCAAAGAGAGTGAGATGCCAGCTCCTTTCATTCAGTCAGTAGCTTCAAACATTTCTGGTATATGAATAACATGATGTTTATCAATGGCAAAAATCAATGAATATTGTAAATGCACAAACAGTAATTTCTCCGCATTGCAAGGTGCAAGTCTGAAATTTTTTGCTTTTTCCTGCTCCTCTTAGCATGATAAAGAAGATTCAAAGAGAGTGAGATGCCAGCTACTTTCATTCAGTCAGTAGCTTCAATCATTTCTGGACATTTTTCAATGGTAAAAATCAATGAATATTGTAAATGCACAAACAGTAATTTCTCCACATTGCAAGGTGCAATTCTAAAATTTTTTGCTTTTTCCTGCTCCTCTTAGCATGATAAAGAAGATTCAAAGAGAGTGAGATGCCAGCTCCTTTCATTCAGTCAGTAGCTTCAAACATTTCTGGTATATGAATAACATGATGTTTTTCAATGGCAAAAATCAATGAATATTGTAAATGCACAAACAGTAATTTCTCCGCATTGCAAGGTGCAATTCTGAAATTTTTTGCTTTTTCCTGCTCCTCTTAGCATGATTCAAAGAGAGTGAGATGCCAGCTCCTTTCATTCAGTCAGTAGCTTCAATCATTTCTGGACATTTTTCAATGGCAAAAATCAATGAATATTGTAAATGCACAAACAGTAATTTCTCCGCATTGCAAGGTGCAATTCTGAAATTTTTTGCTTTTTCCTGCTCCTCTTAGCATGATAAAGAAGATTCAAAGAGAGTGAGATGTCAGCTCCTTTCATTCAGTCAGTAGCTTCAAACATTTCTGGTATATGAATAACATGATGTTTTTCAATGGCAAAAATCAATGAATATTGTAAATGCACAAACAGTAATTTCTCCGCATTGCAAGGTGCAATTCTGAAATTTTTTGCTTTTTCCTGCTCCTCTTAGCATGATAAAGAAGATTCAAAGAGAGTGAGATGCCAGCTCCTTTCATTCAGTCAGTAGCTTCAAACATTTCTGGTATATGAATAACATGATGTTTTTCAATGGCAAAAATCAATGAATATTGTAAATGCACAAATAGTAATTTCTCCGCATTGCAAGGTGCAAGTCTGAAATTTTTTGCTTTTTCCTGCTCCTCTTAGCATGATAAAGAAGATTCAAAGAGAGTGAGATGCCAGCTACTTTCATTCAGTCAGTAGCTTCAATCATTTCTGGACATTTTTCAATGGTAAAAATCAATGAATATTGTACATGCACAAACAGTAATTTCTCCACATTGCAAGGTGCAATTCTGAAATTTTTTGCTTTTTCCTGCTCCTCTTAGCATGATAAAGAAGATTCAAAGAGATTGAGATGCCAGCTCCTTTCATTCAGTCAGTAGCTTCAAACATTTCTTGTATATGAATAACATGATGTTTTTCAATGGCAAAAATCAATGAATATTGTAAATGCACAAACAGTAATTTCTCCGCATTGCAAGGTGCAAGTCTGAAATTTTTTGCTTTTTCCTGCTCCTCTTAGCATGATAAAGAAAATTCAAAGAGAGTGAGATGCCAGCTACTTTCATTCAGTCAGTAGCTTCAATCATTTCTGGACGTTTTTCAATGGTAAAAATCAATGAATATTGTAAATGCACAAACAGTAATTTCTCCACATTGCAAGGTGCAATTCTGAAATTTTTTGCTTTTTCCTGCTCCTCTTAGCATGATAAAGAAGATTCAAAGAGAGTGAGATGCCAGCTCCTTTCATTCAGTCAGTAGCTTCAAACATTTCTGGTATATAAATAACATGATGTTTTTCAATGGCAAAAATCAATGAATATTGTAAATGCACAAACAGTAATTTCTCCGCATTGCAAGGTGCAATTCTGAAATTTTTTGCTTTTTCCTGCTCCTCTTAGCATGATAAAGAAGATTCAAAGAGATTGAGATGCCAGCTCCTTTCATTCAGTCAGTAGCTTCAAACATTTCTTGTATATGAATAACATGATGTTTTTCAATGGCAAAAATCAATGAATATTGTAAATGCACAAACAGTAATTTCTCCGCATTGCAAGGTGCAAGTCTGAAATTTTTTGCTTTTTCCTGCTCCTCTTAGCATGATAAAGAAAATTCAAAGAGAGTGAGATGCCAGCTACTTTCATTCAGTCAGTAGCTTCAATCATTTCTGGACGTTTTTCAATGGTAAAAATCAATGAATATTGTAAATGCACAAACAGTAATTTCTCCACATTGCAAGGTGCAATTCTGAAATTTTTTGCTTTTTCCTGCTCCTCTTAGCATGATAAAGAAGATTCAAAGAGAGTGAGATGCCAGCTCCTTTCATTCAGTCAGTAGCTTCAAACATTTCTGGTATATAAATAACATGATGTTTTTCAATGGCAAAAATCAATGAATATTGTAAATGCACAAACAGTAATTTCTCCGCATTGCAAGGTGCAATTCTGAAATTTTTTGCTTTTTCCTGTTCCTCTTAGCATGATAAAGAAGATTCAAAGAGAGTGAGATGCCAGCTCCTTTCATTCAGTCAGTAGCTTCAATCATTTCTGGACGTTTCTCAATGGCAAAAATCAATGAATATTGTAAATGCACAAACTGTAATTTCTCCGCATTGCAAGGTGCAATTCTGAAATTTTTTGCTTTTTCCTGCTCCTCTTTGCATGATAAAGAAGATTCAAAGAGAGTGAGATGCCAGCTCCTTTCATTCAGTCAGTAGCTTCAATCATTTCTGGACGTTTTTCAATGGCAAAAATCAATGAATATTGTAAATGCACAAACAGTAATTTCTCCGCATTGCAAGGTGCAATTCTGAAATTTTTTGCTTTTTCCTGCTCCTCTTAGCATGATAAAGAAGATTCAAAGAGAGTGAGATGCCAGCTCCTTTCATTCAGTCAGTAGCTTCAAACATTTCTGGTATATGAATAACATGATGTTTTTCAATGGCAAAAATCAATGAATATTGTAAATGCACAAACAGTAATTTCTCCGCATTGCAAGGTGCAATTCTGAAATTTCTTGCTTTTTCCTGCTCCTCTTAGCATGATAAAGAAGATTCAAAGAGAGTGAGATGCCAGCTCCTTTCATTCAGTCAGTAGCTTCAATCATTTCTGGTATATGAATAACATGATGTTTTTCAATGGCAAAAATCAATGAATATTGTAAATGCACAAACAGTAATTTCTCCGCATTGCAAGGTGCAATTCTGAAATTTTTTGCTTTTTCCTGCTCCTCTTAGCATGATAAAGAAGATTCAAAGAGAGTGAGATGCCAGCTCCTTTCATTCAGTCAGTAGCTTCAATCATTTCTGGACTTTTTTCAACGGCAAAAATCAATGAATATTGTAAATGCACAAACAGTAATTTCTCCGCATTGCAAGGTGCAATTCTGAAATTTTTTGCTTTTTCCTGCTCCTCTTAGCATGATAAAGAAGATTCAAAGAGAGTGAGATGCCAGCTCCTTTCATTCAGTCAGTAGCTTCAATCATTTCTGGACGTTTTTCAATGGCAAAAATCAATGTATATTGTAAATGCACAAACAGTAATTTCTCCGCATTGCAAGGTGCAATTCTGAAATTTTTTGCTTTTTCCTGCTCCTCTTAGCATGATAAAGAAGATTCAAAGAGAGTGAGATGCCAGCTCCTTTCATTCAGTCAGTAGCTTCAATCATTTCTGGACGTTTTTCAATGGCAAAAATCAATGAATATTGTAAATGCACAAACAGTAATTTCTCCGCATTGCAAGGTGCAATTCTGAAATTTTTTGCTTTTTCCTGCTCCTCTTAGCATGATAAAGAAGATTCAAAGAGATTGAGATGCCAGCTCCTTTCATTCAGTCAGTAGCTTCAAACATTTCTTGTATATGAATAACATGATGTTTTTCAATGGCAAAAATCAATGAATATTGTAAATGCACAAACAGTAATTTCTCCGCATTGCAAGGTGCAATTCTGAAATTTTTTGCTTTTTCCTGCTCCTCTTAGCATGATAAAGAAGATTCAAAGAGAGTGAGATGCCAGCTCCTTTCATTCAGTCAGTAGCTTCAAACATTTCTGGTATATGAATAACATGATGTTTTTCAATGGCAAAAATCAATGAATATTGTAAATGCACAAACAGTAATTTCTCCGCATTGCAAGGTGCAAGTCTGAAATTTTTTGCTTTTTCCTGCTCCTCTTAGCATGATAAAGAAAATTCAAAGAGAGTGAGATGCCAGCTACTTTCATTCAGTCAGTAGCTTCAATCATTTCTGGACGTTTTTCAATGGTAAAAATCAATGAATATTGTAAATGCACAAACAGTAATTTCTCCACATTGCAAGGTGCAATTCTGAAATTTTTTGCTTTTTCCTGCTCCTCTTAGCATGATAAAGAAGATTCAAAGAGAGTGAGATGCCAGCTCCTTTCATTCAGTCAGTAGCTTCAAACATTTCTGGTATATAAATAACATGATGTTTTTCAATGGCAAAAATCAATGAATATTGTAAATGCACAAACAGTAATTTCTCCGCATTGCAAGGTGCAATTCTGAAATTTTTTGCTTTTTCCTGTTCCTCTTAGCATGATAAAGAAGATTCAAAGAGAGTGAGATGCCAGCTCCTTTCATTCAGTCAGTAGCTTCAATCATTTCTGGACGTTTCTCAATGGCAAAAATCAATGAATATTGTAAATGCACAAACTGTAATTTCTCCGCATTGCAAGGTGCAATTCTGAAATTTTTTGCTTTTTCCTGCTCCTCTTTGCATGATAAAGAAGATTCAAAGAGAGTGAGATGCCAGCTCCTTTCATTCAGTCAGTAGCTTCAATCATTTCTGGACGTTTTTCAATGGCAAAAATCAATGAATATTGTAAATGCACAAACAGTAATTTCTCCGCATTGCAAGGTGCAATTCTGAAATTTTTTGCTTTTTCCTGCTCCTCTTAGCATGATAAAGAAGATTCAAAGAGAGTGAGATGCCAGCTCCTTTCATTCAGTCAGTAGCTTCAAACATTTCTGGTATATGAATAACATGATGTTTTTCAATGGCAAAAATCAATGAATATTGTAAATGCACAAACAGTAATTTCTCCGCATTGCAAGGTGCAATTCTGAAATTTCTTGCTTTTTCCTGCTCCTCTTAGCATGATAAAGAAGATTCAAAGAGAGTGAGATGCCAGCTCCTTTCATTCAGTCAGTAGCTTCAATCATTTCTGGTATATGAATAACATGATGTTTTTCAATGGCAAAAATCAATGAATATTGTAAATGCACAAACAGTAATTTCTCCGCATTGCAAGGTGCAATTCTGAAATTTTTTGCTTTTTCCTGCTCCTCTTAGCATGATAAAGAAGATTCAAAGAGAGTGAGATGCCAGCTCCTTTCATTCAGTCAGTAGCTTCAATCATTTCTGGACTTTTTTCAACGGCAAAAATCAATGAATATTGTAAATGCACAAACAGTAATTTCTCCGCATTGCAAGGTGCAATTCTGAAATTTTTTGCTTTTTCCTGCTCCTCTTAGCATGATAAAGAAGATTCAAAGAGAGTGAGATGCCAGCTCCTTTCATTCAGTCAGTAGCTTCAATCATTTCTGGACGTTTTTCAATGGCAAAAATCAATGTATATTGTAAATGCACAAACAGTAATTTCTCCGCATTGCAAGGTGCAATTCTGAAATTTTTTGCTTTTTCCTGCTCCTCTTAGCATGATAAAGAAGATTCAAAGAGAGTGAGATGCCAGCTCCTTTCATTCAGTCAGTAGCTTCAATCATTTCTGGACGTTTTTCAATGGCAAAAATCAATGAATATTGTAAATGCACAAACAGTAATTTCTCCGCATTGCAAGGTGCAATTCTGAAATTTTTTGCTTTTTCCTGCTCCTCTTAGCATGATAAAGAAGATTCAAAGAGAGTGAGATGCCAGCTCCTTTCATTCAGTCAGTAGCTTCAAACATTTCTGGTATATGAATAACATGATGTTTTTCAATGGCAAAAATCAATGAATTTTGTAAATGCACAAACAGCAATTTCTCCGCATTGCAAGGTGCAATTCTGAAATTTTTTGCTTTTTCCTGCTCCTCTTAGCATGATAAAGAAGATTCAAAGAGAGTGAGATGCCAGCTCCTTTCATTCAGTCAGTAGCTTCAATCATTTCTGGACGTTTTTCAATGGCAAAAATCAATGAATATTGTAAATGCACAAACAGTAATTTCTCCGCATTGCGAGGTGCAATTCTGAAATTTTTTGCTTTTTCCTGCTCCTCTTAGCATGATAAAGAAGATTCAAAGAGAGTGAGATGCCAGCTCCTTTCATTCAGTCAGTAGCTTCAATCATTTCTGGTATGTGAATAACATGATGTTTTTCAATGGCAAAAATCAATGAATATTGTAAATGCACAAACAGTAATTTCTCCGCATTGCAAGGTGCAATTCTGAAATGTTTTGCTTTTTCCTGCTCCTCTTAGCATGATAAAGAAGATTCAAAGAGAGTGAGATGCCAGCTCCTTTCATTCAGTCAGTAGCTTCAATCATTTCTGGTATATGAATAACATGATGTTTTTCAATGGCAAAAATCAATGAATATTGTAAATGCACAAACAGTAATTTATTCGCATTGCAAGGTGCAATTCTGAAATTTTTTGGTTTTTCCTGCTCCTCTTAGCATGATAAAGAAGATTCAAAGAGAGTGAGATGCCAGCTCCTTTCATTCAGTCAGTAGCTTCAAACATTTCTGGTATATGAATAACATGATGTTTTTCAATGGCAAAAATCAATGAATATTGTAAATGCACAAACAGTAATTTCTCCGCATTGCAAGGTGCAATTCTGAAATTTTTTGCCTTTTCCTGCTCCTCTTAGCATGATAAAGAAGATTCAAAGAGAGTGAGATGCCAGCTCCTTTCATTCAGTCAGTAGCTTCAATCATTTCTGGACGTTTTTCAATGGCAAAAATCAATGAATATTGTAAATGCACAAACAGTAATTTCTCCGCATTGCAAGGTGCAATTCTGAAATTTTTTGCTTTTTCCTGCTCCTCTTAGCATGATAAAGAAGATTCAAAGAGAGTGAGATTCCAGCTCCTTTCATTCAGTCAGTAGCTTCAAACATTTCTGGTATATGAATAACATGATGTTTTTCAATGGCAAAAATCAATGAATATTGTAAATGCACAAACAGTAATTTCTCCGCATTGCAAGGTGCAATTCTGACATTTTTTGCTTTTTCCTGCTCCTCTTAGCATGATAAAGAAGATTCAAAGAGAGTGAGATGCCAGCTCCTTTCATTCAGTCAGTAGCTTCAATCATTTCTGGACGTTTTTCAATGGCAAAAATCAATGAATATTGTAAATGCACAAACAGTAATTTCTCCGCATTGCAAGGTGCAATTCTGAAATTTTTTGCTTTTTCCTGCTCCTCTTAGCATGATAAAGAAGATTCAAAGAGAGTGAGATGCCAGCTCCTTTCATTCAGTCAGTAGCTTCAATCATTTCTGGTATATGAATAACATGATGTTTTTCAATGGCAAAAATCAATGAATATTGTAAATGCACAAACAGTAATTTCTCCGCATTGCAAGGTGCAATTCTGAAATTTTTTGCTTTTTCCTGCTCCTCTTAGCATGATAAAGAAGATTCAAAGAGAGTGAGATGCCAGCTCCTTTCATTCAGTCAGTAGCTTCAATCATTTCTGGACGTTTTTCAATGGCAAAAATCAATGAATATTGTAAATGCACAAACAGTAATTTCTCCGCATTGCAAGGTGCAATTCTGAAATTTTTTGCTTTTTCCTGCTCCTCTTAGCATGATAAAGAAGATTCAAAGAGAGTGACATGCCAGCTCCTTTCATTCAGTCAGTAGCTTCAAACATTTCTGGTATATGAATAACATGATGTTTTTCAATGGCAAAAATCAATGAATATTGTAAATGCACAAACAGTAATTTCTCCACATTGCAAGGTGCAATTCTGAAATTTTTTGCTTTTTCCTGCTCCTCTTAGCATGATAAAGAAGATTCAAAGAGAGTGAGATGCCAGCTCCTTTCATTCAGTCAGTAGCTTCAATCATTTCTGGACGTTTTTCAATGGCAAAAATCAATGAATATTGTAAATGCACAAACAGTAATTTCTCCGCATTGCAAGGTGCAATTCTGAAATTTTTTGCTTTTTCCTGCTCCTCTTAGCATGATAAAGAAGATTCAAAGAGAGTGAGATGCCAGCTCCTTTCATTCACTCAGTAGCTTCAATCATTTTTGGTATATGAATAACATGATGTTTTTCAATGGCAAAAATCAATGAATATTGTAAATGCACAAACAGTAATTTCTCCGCATTGCAAGGTGCAATTCTGAAATTTTTTGCTTTTTCCTGCTCCTCTTAGCATGATAAAGAAGATTCAAAGAGAGTGAGATGCCAGCTCCTTTCATTCAGTCAGTAGCTTCAATCATTTCTGGACGTTTTTCAATGGCAAAAATCAATGAATATTGTAAATGCACAAACAGTAATTTCTCCGCATTGCAAGGTGCAATTCTGAAATTTTTTGCTTTTTCCTGCTCCTCTTAGCATGATAAAGAAGATTCAAAGAGAGTGAGATGCCAGCTCCTTTCATTCAGTCAGTAGCTTCAATCATTTCTGGACGTTTTTCAATGGCAAAAATCAATGAATATTGTAAATGCACAAACAGTAATTTCTCCGCATTGCAAGGTGCAATTCTGAAATTTTTTGCTTTTTCCTGCTCCTCTTAGCATGATAAAGAAGATTCAAAGAGAGTGAGATGCCAGCTCCTTTCATTCAGTCAGTAGCTTCAAACATTTCTGGTATATGAATAACATGATGTTTATCAATGGCAAAAATCAATGAATATTGTAAATGCACAAACAGTAATTTCTCCGCATTGCAAGGTGCAAGTCTGAAATTTTTTGCTTTTTCCTGCTCCTCTTAGCATGATAAAGAAGATTCAAAGAGAGTGAGATGCCAGCTACTTTCATTCAGTCAGTAGCTTCAATCATTTCTGGACGTTTTTCAATGGTAAAAATCAATGAATATTGTAAATGCACAAACAGTAATTTCTCCACATTGCAAGGTGCAATTCTAAAATTTTTTGCTTTTTCCTGCTCCTCTTAGCATGATAAAGAAGATTCAAAGAGAGTGAGATGCCAGCTCCTTTCATTCAGTCAGTAGCTTCAAACATTTCTGGTATATGAATAACATGATGTTTTTCAATGGCAAAAATCAATGAATATTGTAAATGCACAAACAGTAATTTCTCCGCATTGCAAGGTGCAATTCTGAAATTTTTTGCTTTTTCCTGCTCCTCTTAGCATGATTCAAAGAGAGTGAGATGCCAGCTCCTTTCATTCAGTCAGTAGCTTCAATCATTTCTGGACATTTTTCAATGGCAAAAATCAATGAATATTGTAAATGCACAAACAGTAATTTCTCCGCATTGCAAGGTGCAATTCTGAAATTTTTTGCTTTTTCCTGCTCCTCTTAGCATGATAAAGAAGATTCAAAGAGAGTGAGATGTCAGCTCCTTTCATTCAGTCAGTAGCTTCAAACATTTCTGGTATATGAATAACATGATGTTTTTCAATGGCAAAAATCAATGAATATTGTAAATGCACAAACAGTAATTTCTCCGCATTGCAAGGTGCAATTCTGAAATTTTTTGCTTTTTCCTGCTCCTCTTAGCATGATAAAGAAGATTCAAAGAGAGTGAGATGCCAGCTCCTTTCATTCAGTCAGTAGCTTCAAACATTTCTGGTATATGAATAACATGATGTTTTTCAATGGCAAAAATCAATGAATATTGTAAATGCACAAATAGTAATTTCTCCGCATTGCAAGGTGCAAGTCTGAAATTTTTTGCTTTTTCCTGCTCCTCTTAGCATGATAAAGAAGATTCAAAGAGAGTGAGATGCCAGCTACTTTCATTCAGTCAGTAGCTTCAATCATTTCTGGACATTTTTCAATGGTAAAAATCAATGAATATTGTAAATGCACAAACAGTAATTTCTCCACATTGCAAGGTGCAATTCTGAAATTTTTTGCTTTTTCCTGCTCCTCTTAGCATGATAAAGAAGATTCAAAGAGATTGAGATGCCAGCTCCTTTCATTCAGTCAGTAGCTTCAAACATTTCTTGTATATGAATAACATGATGTTTTTCAATGGCAAAAATCAATGAATATTGTAAATGCACAAACAGTAATTTCTCCGCATTGCAAGGTGCAATTCTGAAATTTTTTGCTTTTTCCTGCTCCTCTTAGCATGATAAAGAAGATTCAAAGAGAGTGAGATGCCAGCTCCTTTCATTCAGTCAGTAGCTTCAAACATTTCTGGTATATGAATAACATGATGTTTTTCAATGGCAAAAATCAATGAATATTGTAAATGCACAAACAGTAATTTCTCCGCATTGCAAGGTGCAAGTCTGAAATTTTTTGCTTTTTCCTGCTCCTCTTAGCATGATAAAGAAAATTCAAAGAGAGTGAGATGCCAGCTACTTTCATTCAGTCAGTAGCTTCAATCATTTCTGGACGTTTTTCAATGGTAAAAATCAATGAATATTGTAAATGCACAAACAGTAATTTCTCCACATTGCAAGGTGCAATTCTGAAATTTTTTGCTTTTTCCTGCTCCTCTTAGCATGATAAAGAAGATTCAAAGAGAGTGAGATGCCAGCTCCTTTCATTCAGTCAGTAGCTTCAAACATTTCTGGTATATAAATAACATGATGTTTTTCAATGGCAAAAATCAATGAATATTGTAAATGCACAAACAGTAATTTCTCCGCATTGCAAGGTGCAATTCTGAAATTTTTTGCTTTTTCCTGTTCCTCTTAGCATGATAAAGAAGATTCAAAGAGAGTGAGATGCCAGCTCCTTTCATTCAGTCAGTAGCTTCAATCATTTCTGGACGTTTCTCAATGGCAAAAATCAATGAATATTGTAAATGCACAAACTGTAATTTCTCCGCATTGCAAGGTGCAATTTTGAAATTTTTTGCTTTTTCCTGCTCCTCTTTGCATGATAAAGAAGATTCAAAGAGAGTGAGATGCCAGCTCCTTTCATTCAGTCAGTAGCTTCAATCATTTCTGGACGTTTTTCAATGGCAAAAATCAATGAATATTGTAAATGCACAAACAGTAATTTCTCCGCATTGCAAGGTGCAATTCTGAAATTTTTTGCTTTTTCCTGCTCCTCTTAGCATGATAAAGAAGATTCAAAGAGCGTGAGATGCCAGCTCCTTTCATTCAGTCAGTAGCTTCAAACATTTCTGGTATATGAATAACATGATGTTTTTCAATGGCAAAAATCAATGAATATTGTAAATGCACAAACAGTAATTTCTCCGCATTGCAAGGTGCAATTCTGAAATTTCTTGCTTTTTCCTGCTCCTCTTAGCATGATAAAGAAGATTCAAAGAGAGTGAGATGCCAGCTCCTTTCATTCAGTCAGTAGCTTCAATCATTTCTGGTATATGAATAACATGATGTTTTTCAATGGCAAAAATCAATGAATATTGTAAATGCACAAACAGTAATTTCTCCGCATTGCAAGGTGCAATTCTGAAATTTTTTGCTTTTTCCTGCTCCTCTTAGCATGATAAAGAAGATTCAAAGAGAGTGAGATGCCAGCTCCTTTCATTCAGTCAGTAGCTTCAATCATTTCTGGACTTTTTTCAACGGCAAAAATCAATGAATATTGTAAATGCACAAACAGTAATTTCTCCGCATTGCAAGGTGCAATTCTGAAATTTTTTGCTTTTTCCTGCTCCTCTTAGCATGATAAAGAAGATTCAAAGAGAGTGAGATGCCAGCTCCTTTCATTCAGTCAGTAGCTTCAATCATTTCTGGACGTTTTTCAATGGCAAAAATCAATGTATATTGTAAATGCACAAACAGTAATTTCTCCGCATTGCAAGGTGCAATTCTGAAATTTTTTGCTTTTTCCTGCTCCTCTTAGCATGATAAAGAAGATTCAAAGAGAGTGAGATGCCAGCTCCTTTCATTCAGTCAGTAGCTTCAATCATTTCTGGACGTTTTTCAATGGCAAAAATCAATGAATATTGTAAATGCACAAACAGTAATTTCTCCGCATTGCAAGGTGCAATTCTGAAATTTTTTGCTTTTTCCTGCTCCTCTTAGCATGATAAAGAAGATTCAAAGAGAGTGAGATGCCAGCTCCTTTCATTCAGTCAGTAGCTTCAAACATTTCTGGTATATGAATAACATGATGTTTTTCAATGGCAAAAATCAATGAATTTTGTAAATGCACAAACAGCAATTTCTCCGCATTGCAAGGTGCAATTCTGAAATTTTTTGCTTTTTCCTGCTCCTCTTAGCATGATAAAGAAGATTCAAAGAGAGTGAGATGCCAGCTCCTTTCATTCAGTCAGTAGCTTCAATCATTTCTGGACGTTTTTCAATGGCAAAAATCAATGAATATTGTAAATGCACAAACAGTAATTTCTCCGCATTGCGAGGTGCAATTCTGAAATTTTTTGCTTTTTCCTGCTCCTCTTAGCATGATAAAGAAGATTCAAAGAGAGTGAGATGCCAGCTCCTTTCATTCAGTCAGTAGCTTCAATCATTTCTGGTATGTGAATAACATGATGTTTTTCAATGGCAAAAATCAATGAATATTGTAAATGCACAAACAGTAATTTCTCCGCATTGCAAGGTGCAATTCTGAAATGTTTTGCTTTTTCCTGCTCCTCTTAGCATGATAAAGAAGATTCAAAGAGAGTGAGATGCCAGCTCCTTTCATTCAGTCAGTAGCTTCAATCATTTCTGGTATATGAATAACATGATGTTTTTCAATGGCAAAAATCAATGAATATTGTAAATGCACAAACAGTAATTTATTCGCATTGCAAGGTGCAATTCTGAAATTTTTTGGTTTTTCCTGCTCCTCTTAGCATGATAAAGAAGATTCAAAGAGAGTGAGATGCCAGCTACTTTCATTCAGTCAGTAGCTTCAAACATTTCTGGTATATGAATAACATGATGTTTTTCAATGGCAAAAATCAATGAATATTGTAAATGCACAAACAGTAATTTCTCCGCATTGCAAGGTGCAATTCTGAAATTTTTTGCCTTTTCCTGCTCCTCTTAGCATGATAAAGAAGATTCAAAGAGAGTGAGATGCCAGCTCCTTTCATTCAGTCAGTAGCTTCAATCATTTCTGGACGTTTTTCAATGGCAAAAATCAATGAATATTGTAAATGCACAAACAGTAATTTCTCCGCATTGCAAGGTGCAATTCTGAAATTTTTTGCTTTTTCCTGCTCCTCTTAGCATGATAAAGAAGATTCAAAGAGAGTGAGATTCCAGCTCCTTTCATTCAGTCAGTAGCTTCAAACATTTCTGGTATATGAATAACATGATGTTTTTCAATGGCAAAAATCAATGAATATTGTAAATGCACAAACAGTAATTTCTCCGCATTGCAAGGTGCAATTCTGAAATTTTTTGCTTTTTCCTGCTCCTCTTAGCATGATAAAGAAGATTCAAAGAGAGTGAGATGCCAGCTCCTTTCATTCAGTCAGTAGCTTCAATCATTTCTGGACGTTTTTCAATGGCAAAAATCAATGAATATTGTAAATGCACAAACAGTAATTTCTCCGCATTGCAAGGTGCAATTCTGAAATTTTTTGCTTTTTCCTGCTCCTCTTAGCATGATAAAGAAGATTCAAAGAGAGTGAGATGCCAGCTCCTTTCATTCAGTCAGTAGCTTCAATCATTTCTGGTATATGAATAACATGATGTTTTTCAATGGCAAAAGTCAATGAATATTGTAAATGCACAAACAGTAATTTCTCCGCATTGCAAGGTGCAATTCTGAAATTTTTTGCTTTTTCCTGCTCCTCTTAGCATGATAAAGAAGATTCAAAGAGAGTGAGATGCCAGCTCCTTTCATTCAGTCAGTAGCTTCAATCATTTCTGGACGTTTTTCAATGGCAAAAATCAATGAATATTGTAAATGCACAAACAGTAATTTCTCCGCATTGCAAGGTGCAATTCTGAAATTTTTTGCTTTTTCCTGCTCCTCTTAGCATGATAAAGAAGATTCAAAGAGAGTGACATGCCAGCTCCTTTCATTCAGTCAGTAGCTTCAAACATTTCTGGTATATGAATAACATGATGTTTTTCAATGGCAAAAATCAATGAATATTGTAAATGCACAAACAGTAATTTCTCCGCATTGCAAGGTGCAATTCTGAAATTTTTTGCTTTTTCCTGCTCCTCTTAGCATGATAAAGAAGATTCAAAGAGAGTGAGATGCCAGCTCCTTTCATTCAGTCAGTAGCTTCAATCATTTCTGGACGTTTTTCAATGGCAAAAATCAATGAATATTGTAAATGCACAAACAGTAATTTCTCCGCATTGCAAGGTGCAATTCTGAAATTTTTTGCTTTTTCCTGCTCCTCTTAGCATGATAAAGAAGATTCAAAGAGAGTGAGATGCCAGCTCCTTTCATTCACTCAGTAGCTTCAATCATTTTTGGTATTTGAATAACATCATGTTTTTCAATGGCAAAAATCAATGAATATTGTAAATGCACAAACAGTAATTTCTCCGCATTGCAAGGTGCAATTCTGAAATTTTTTGCTTTTTCCTGCTCCTCTTAGCATGATAAAGAAGATTCAAAGAGAGTGAGATGCCAGCTCCTTTCATTCAGTCAGTAGCTTCAATCATTTCTGGACGTTTTTCAACGGCAAAAATCAATGAATATTGTAAATGCACAAACAGTAATTTCTCCGCATTGCAAGGTGCAATTCTGAAATTTTTTGCTTTTTCCTGCTCCTCTTAGCATGATAAAGAAGATTCAAAGAGAGTGAGATGCCAGCTCCTTTCATTCAGTCGGTAGGTTCAATCATTTCTGGACGTTTTTCAATGGCAAAAATCAATGAATATTGTAAATGCACAAACAGTAATTTCTCCGCATTGCAAGGTGCAATTCTGAAATTTTTTGCTTTTTCCTGCTCCTCTTAGCATGATAAAGAAGATTCAAAGAGAGTGAGATGCCAGCTCCTTTCATTCAGTCAGTAGCTTCAATCATTTCTGGACGTTTTTAAATGGCAAAAATCAATGAATATTGTAAATGCACAAACAGTAATTTCTGCGCATTGCAAGGTGCAATTCTGAAATTTTTTGCTTTTTCCTGCTCCTCTTAGCATGATAAAGAAGATTCAAAGAGAGTGAGATGCCAGCTCCTTTCATTCAGTCAGTAGCTTCAAACATTTCTGGTATATGAATAACATGATGTTTTTCAATGGCAAAAATCAATGAATTTTGTAAATGCACAAACAGCAATTTCTCCGCATTGCAAGGTGCAATTCTGAAATTTTTTGCTTTTTCCTGCTCCTCTTAGCATGATAAAGATTCAAAGAGAGTGAGATGCCAGCTCCTTTCATTCAGTCAGTAGCTTCAATCATTTCTGGACGTTTTTCAATGGCAAAAATCAATGAATATTGTAAATGCACAAACAGTAATTTCTCCGCATTGCGAGGTGCAATTCTGAAATTTTTTGCTTTTTCCTGCTCCTCTTAGCATGATAAAGAAGATTCAAAGAGAGTGAGATGCCAGCTCCTTTCATTCAGTCAGTAGCTTCAATCATTTCTGGTATGTGAATAACATGATGTTTTTCAATGGCAAAAATCAATGAATATTGTAAATGCACAAACAGTAATTTCTCCGCATTGCAAGGTGCAATTCTGAAATGTTTTGCTTTTTCCTGCTCCTCTTAGCATGATAAAGAAGATTCAAAGAGAGTGACATGCCAGCTCCTTTCATTCAGTCAGTAGCTTCAAACATTTCTGGTATATGAATAACATGATGTTTTTCAATGGCAAAAATCAATGAATATTGTAAATGCACAAACAGTAATTTCTCCGCATTGCAAGGTGCAATTCTGAAATTTTTTGCTTTTTCCTGCTCCTCTTAGCATGATAAAGAAGATTCAAAGAGAGTGAGATGCCAGCTCCTTTCATTCAGTCAGTAGCTTCAATCATTTCTGGACGTTTTTCAATGGCAAAAATCAATGAATATTGTAAATGCACAAACAGTAATTTCTCCGCATTGCAAGGTGCAATTCTGAAATTTTTTGCTTTTTCCTGCTCCTCTTAGCATGATAAAGAAGATTCAAAGAGAGTGAGATGCCAGCTCCTTTCATTCACTCAGTAGCTTCAATCATTTTTGGTATATGAATAACATGATGTTTTTCAATGTCAAAAATCAATGAATATTGTAAATGCACAAACAGTAATTTCTCCGCATTGCAAGGTGCAATTCTGAAATTTTTTGCTTTTTCCTGCTCCTCTTAGCATGATAAAGAAGATTCAAAGAGAGTGAGATGCCAGCTCCTTTCATTCAGTCAGTAGCTTCAATCATTTCTGGACGTTTTTCAACGGCAAAAATCAATGAATATTGTAAATGCACAAACAGTAATTTCTCCGCATTGCAAGGTGCAATTCTGAAATTTTTTGCTTTTTCCTGCTCCTCTTAGCATGATAAAGAAGATTCAAAGAGAGTGAGATGCCAGCTCCTTTCATTCAGTCGGTAGGTTCAATCATTTCTGGACGTTTTTCAATGGCAAAAATCAATGAATATTGTAAATGCACAAACAGTAATTTCTCCGCATTGCAAGGTGCAATTCTGAAATTTTTTGCTTTTTCCTGCTCCTCTTAGCATGATAAAGAAGATTCAAAGAGAGTGAGATGCCAGCTCCTTTCATTCAGTCAGTAGCTTCAATCATTTCTGGACGTTTTTCAATGGCAAAAATCAATGAATATTGTAAATGCACAAACAGTAATTTCTCCGCATTGCAAGGTGCAATTCTGAAATTTTTTGCTTTTTCCTGCTCCTCTTAGCATGATAAAGAAGATTCAAAGAGAGTGAGATGCCAGCTCCTTTCATTCAGTCAGTAGCTTCAAACATTTCTGGTATATGAATAACATGATGTTTTTCAATGGCAAAAATCAATGAATTTTGTAAATGCACAAACAGCAATTTCTCCGCATTGCAAGGTGCAATTCTGAAATTTTTTGCTTTTTCCTGCTCCTCTTAGCATGATAAAGAAGATTCAAAGAGAGTGAGATGCCAGCTCCTTTCATTCAGTCAGTAGCTTCAATCATTTCTGGACGTTTTTCAATGGCAAAAATCAATGAATATTGTAAATGCACAAACAGTAATTTCTCCGCATTGCGAGGTGCAATTCTGAAATTTTTTGCTTTTTCCTGCTCCTCTTAGCATGATAAAGAAGATTCAAAGAGAGTGAGATGCCAGCTCCTTTCATTCAGTCAGTAGCTTCAATCATTTCTGGTATGTGAATAACATGCTGTTTTTCAATGGCAAAAATCAATGAATATTGTAAATGCACAAACAGTAATTTCTCCGCATTGCAAGGTGCAATTCTGAAATGTTTTGCTTTTTCCTGCTCCTCTTAGCATGATAAAGAAGATTCAAAGAGAGTGAGATGCCAGCTCCTTTCATTCAGTCAGTAGCTTCAATCATTTCTGGTATATGAATAACATGATGTTTTTCAATGGCAAAAATCAATGAATATTGTAAATGCACAAACAGTAATTTATTCGCATTGCAAGGTGCAATTCTGAAATTTTTTGCTTTTTCCTGCTCCTCTTAGCATGATAAAGAAGATTCAAAGAGACTGAGATGCCAGCTCCTTTCATTCAGTCAGTAGCTTCAAACATTTCTGGTATATGAATAACATGATGTTTTTCAATGGCAAAAATCAATGAATATTGTAAATGCACAAACAGTAATTTCTCCGCATTGCAAGGTGCAATTCTGAAATTTTTTGCCTTTTCCTGCTCCTCTTAGCATGATAAAGAAGATTCAAAGAGAGTGAGATGCCAGCTCCTTTCATTCAGTCAGTAGCTTCAATCATTTCTGGACGTTTTTCAATGGCAAAAATCAATGAATATTGTAAATGCACAAACAGTAATTTCTCCGCATTGCAAGGTGCAATTCTGAAATTTTTTGCTTTTTCCTGCTCCTCTTAGCATGATAAAGAAGATTCAAAGAGAGTGAGATGCCAGCTCCTTTCATTCAGTCAGTAGCTTCAATCATTTCTGGTATATGAATAACATGATGTTTTTCAATGGCAAAAATCAATGAATATTGTAAATGCACAAACAGTAATTTCTCCGCATTGCAAGGTGCAATTCTGAAATTTTTTGCTTTTTCCTGCTCCTCTTAGCATGATAAAGAAGATTCAAAGAGAGTGAGATGCCAGCTCCTTTCATTCAGTCAGTAGCTTCAATCATTTCTGGACGTTTTTCAATGGCAAAAATCAATGAATATTGTAAATGCACAAACAGTAATTTCTCCGCATTGCAAGGTGCAATTCTGAAATTTTTTGCTTTTTCCTGCTCCTCTTAGCATGATAAAGAAGATTCAAAGAGAGTGACATGCCAGCTCCTTTCATTCAGTCAGTAGCTTCAAACATTTCTGGTATATGAATAACATGATGTTTTTCAATGGCAAAAATCAATGAATATTGTAAATGCACAAACAGTAATTTCTCCGCATTGCAAGGTGCAATTTTGAAATTTTTTGCTTTTTCCTGCTCCTCTTAGCATGATAAAGAAGATTCAAAGAGAGTGAGATGCCAGCTTCTTTCATTCAGTCAGTAGCTTCAATCATTTCTGGACGTTTTTCAATGGCAAAAATCAATGAATATTGTAAATGCACAAACAGTAATTTCTCCGCATTGCAAGGTGCAATTCTGAAATTTTTTGCTTTTTCCTGCTCCTCTTAGCATGATAAAGAAGATTCAAAGAGAGTGAGATGCCAGCTCCTTTCATTCACTCAGTAGCTTCAATCATTTTTGGTATATGAATAACATGATGTTTTTCAATGGCAAAAATCAATGAATATTGTAAATGCACCAACAGTAATTTCTCCGCATTGCAAGGTGCAATTCTGAAATTTTTTGCTTTTTCCTGCTCCTCTTAGCATGATAAAGAAGATTCAAAGAGAGTGAGATGCCAGCTCCTTTCATTCAGTCAGTAGCTTCAATCATTTCTGGACGTTTTTCAACGGCAAAAATCAATGAATATTGTAAATGCACAAACAGTAATTTCTCCGCATTGCAAGGTGCAATTCTGAAATTTTTTGCTTTTTCCTGCTCCTCTTAGCATGATAAAGAAGATTCAAAGAGAGTGAGATGCCAGCTCCTTTCATTCAGTCGGTAAGTTCAATCATTTCTGGACGTTTTTCAATGGCAAAAATCAATGAATATTGTAAATGCACAAACAGTAATTTCTCCGCATTGCAAGGTGCAATTCTGAAATTTTTTGCTTTTTCCTGCTCCTCTTAGCATGATAAAGAAGATTCAAAGAGAGTGAGATGCCAGCTCCTTTCATTCAGTCAGTAGCTTCAATCATTTCTGGACGTTTTTCAATGGCAAAAATCAATGAATATTGTAAATGCACAAACAGTAATTTCTCCGCATTGCAAGGTGCAATTCTGAAATTTTTTGCTTTTTCCTGCTCCTCTTAGCATGATAAAGAAGATTCAAAGAGAGTGAGATGCCAGCTCCTTTCATTCAGTCAGTAGCTTCAATCATTTCTGGACGTTTTTCAATGGCAAAAATCAATGTATATTGTAAATGCACAAACAGTAATTTCTCCGCATTGCAAGGTGAAATTCTGAAATTTTTTGCTTTTTCCTGCTCCTCTTTGCATGATAAAGAAGATTCAAAGAGAGTGAGATGCCAGCTCCTTTCATTCAGTCAGTAGCTTCAATCATTTCTGGACGTTTTTCAATGGCAAAAATCAATGTATATTGTAAATGCACAAACAGTAATTTCTCCGCATTGCAAGGTGCAATTCTGAAATTTTTTGCTTTTTCCTGCTCCTCTTAGCATGATAAAGAAGATTCAAAGAGAGTGAGATGCCAGCTCCTTTCATTCAGTCAGTAGCTTCAATCATTTCTGGACGTTTTTCAATGGCAAAAATCAATGAATATTGTAAATGCACAAACAGTAATTTCTCCGCACTGCAAGGTGCAATTCTGAAATTTTTTGCTTTTTCCTGCTCCTCTTAGCATGATAAAGAAGATTCAAAGAGAGTGAGATGCCAGCTCCTTTCATTCAGTCAGTAGCTTCAAACATTTCTGGTATATGAATAACATAATGTTTTTCAATGGCAAAAATCAATGAATTTTGTAAATGCACAAACAGCAATTTCTCCGCATTGCAAGGTGCAATTCTGAAATTTTTTGCTTTTTCCTGCTCCTCTTAGCATGATAAAGAAGATTCAAAGAGAGTGAGATGCCAGCTCCTTTCATTCAGTCAGTAGCTTCAATCATTTCTGGACGTTTTTCAATGGCAAAAATCAATGAATATTGTAAATGCACAAACAGTAATTTCTCCGCATTGCGAGGTGCAATTCTGAAATTTTTTGCTTTTTCCTGCTCCTCTTAGCATGATAAAGAAGATTCAAAGAGAGTGAGATGCCAGCTCCTTTCATTCAGTCAGTAGCTTCAATCATTTCTGGTATATGAATAACATGATGTTTTTCAATGGCAAAAATCAATGAATATTGTAAATGCACAAACAGTAATTTCTCCGCATTGCAAGGTGCAATTCTGAAATTTTTTGCTTTTTCCTGCTCCTCTTAGCATGATAAAGAAGATTCAAAGAGAGTGAGATGCCAGCTCCTTTCATTCAGTCAGTAGCTTCAATCATTTCTGGTATATGAATAACATGATGTTTTTCAATGGCAAAAATCAATGAATATTGTAAATGCACAAACAGTAATTTATTCGCATTGCAAGGTGCAATTCTGAAATTTTTTGCTTTTTCCTGCTCCTCTTAGCATGATAAAGAAGATTCAAAGAGAGTGAGATGCCAGCTCCTTTCATTCAGTCAGTAGCTTCAAACATTTCTGGTATATGAATAACATGATGTTTTTCAATGGCAAAAATCAATGAATATTGTAAATGCACAAACAGTAATTTCTCCGCATTGCAAGGTGCAATTCTGAAATTTTTTGCCTTTTCCTGCTCCTCTTAGCATGATAAAGAAGATTCAAAGAGAGTGAGATGCCAGCTCCTTTCATTCAGTCAGTAGCTTCAATCATTTCTGGACGTTTTTCAATGGCAAAAATCAATGAATATTGTAAATGCACAAACAGTAATTTCTCCGCATTGCAAGGTGCAATTCTGAAATTTTTTGCTTTTTCCTGCTCCTCTTAGCATGATAAAGAAGATTCAAAGAGAGTGAGATGCCAGCTCCTTTCATTCACTCAGTAGCTTCAATCATTTTTGGTATATGAATAACATGATGTTTTTCAATGGCAAAAATCAATGAATATTGTAAATGCACCAACAGTAATTTCTCCGCATTGCAAGGTGCAATTCTGAAATTTTTTGCTTTTTCCTGCTCCTCTTAGCATGATAAAGAAGATTCAAAGAGAGTGAGATGCCAGCTCCTTTCATTCAGTCAGTAGCTTCAATCATTTCTGGACGTTTTTCAACGGCAAAAATCAATGAATATTGTAAATGCACAAACAGTAATTTCTCCGCATTGCAAGGTGCAATTCTGAAATTTTTTGCTTTTTCCTGCTCCTCTTAGCATGATAAAGAAGATTCAAAGAGAGTGAGATGCCAGCTCCTTTCATTCAGTCGGTAAGTTCAATCATTTCTGGACGTTTTTCAATGGCAAAAATCAATGAATATTGTAAATGCACAAACAGTAATTTCTCCGCATTGCAAGGTGCAATTCTGAAATTTTTTGCTTTTTCCTGCTCCTCTTAGCATGATAAAGAAGATTCAAAGAGAGTGAGATGCCAGCTCCTTTCATTCAGTCAGTAGCTTCAATCATTTCTGGACGTTTTTCAATGGCAAAAATCAATGAATATTGTAAATGCACAAACAGTAATTTCTCCGCATTGCAAGGTGCAATTCTGAAATTTTTTGCTTTTTCCTGCTCCTCTTAGCATGATAAAGAAGATTCAAAGAGAGTGAGATGCCAGCTCCTTTCATTCAGTCAGTAGCTTCAATCATTTCTGGACGTTTTTCAATGGCAAAAATCAATGTATATTGTAAATGCACAAACAGTAATTTCTCCGCATTGCAAGGTGCAATTCTGAAATTTTTTGCTTTTTCCTGCTCCTCTTAGCATGATAAAGAAGATTCAAAGAGAGTGAGATGCCAGCTCCTTTCATTCAGTCAGTAGCTTCAATCATTTCTGGACGTTTTTCAATGGCAAAAATCAATGTATATTGTAAATGCACAAACAGTAATTTCTCCGCATTGCAAGGTGCAATTCTGAAATTTTTTGCTTTTTCCTACTCCTCTTAGCATGATAAAGAAGATTCAAAGAGAGTGAGATGCCAGCTCCTTTCATTCAGTCAGTAGCTTCAATCATTTCTGGACGTTTTTCAATGGCAAAAATCAATGAATATTGTAAATGCACAAACAGTAATTTCTCCGCATTGCAAGGTGCAATTCTGAAATTTTTTGCTTTTTCCTGCTCCTCTTAGCATGATAAAGAAGATTCAAAGAGAGTGAGATGCCAGCTCCTTTCATTCAGTCAGTAGCTTCAAACATTTCTGGTATATGAATAACATGATGTTTTTCAATGGCAAAAATCAATGAATTTTGTAAATGCACAAACAGCAATTTCTCCGCATTGCAAGGTGCAATTCTGAAATTTTTTGCTTTTTCCTGCTCCTCTTAGCATGATAAAGAAGATTCAAAGAGAGTGAGATGCCAGCTCCTTTCATTCAGTCAGTAGCTTCAATCATTTCTGGACGTTTTTCAATGGCAAAAATCAATGAATATTGTAAATGCACAAACAGTAATTTCTCCGCATTGCGAGGTGCAATTCTGAAATTTTTTGCTTTTTCCTGCTCCTCTTAGCATGATAAAGAAGATTCAAAGAGAGTGAGATGCCAGCTCCTTTCATTCAGTCAGTAGCTTCAATCATTTCTGGTATATGAATAACATGATGTTTTTCAATGGCAAAAATCAATGAATATTGTAAATGCACAAACAGTAATTTCTCCGCATTGCAAGGTGCAATTCTGAAATTTTTTGCTTTTTCCTGCTCCTCTTAGCATGATAAAGAAGATTCAAAGAGAGTGAGATGCCAGCTCCTTTCATTCACTCAGTAGCTTCAATCATTTTTGGTATATGAATAACATGATGTTTTTCAATGGCAAAAATCAATGAATATTGTAAATGCACCAACAGTAATTTCTCCGCATTGCAAGGTGCAATTCTGAAATTTTTTGCTTTTTCCTGCTCCTCTTAGCATGATAAAGAAGATTCAAAGAGAGTGAGATGCCAGCTCCTTTCATTCAGTCAGTAGCTTCAATCATTTCTGGACGTTTTTCAACGGCAAAAATCAATGAATATTGTAAATGCACAAACAGTAATTTCTCCGCATTGCAAGGTGCAATTCTGAAATTTTTTGCTTTTTCCTGCTCCTCTTAGCATGATAAAGAAGATTCAAAGAGAGTGAGATGCCAGCTCCTTTCATTCAGTCGGTAAGTTCAATCATTTCTGGACGTTTTTCAATGGCAAAAATCAATGAATATTGTAAATGCACAAACAGTAATTTCTCCGCATTGCAAGGTGCAATTCTGAAATTTTTTGCTTTTTCCTGCTCCTCTTAGCATGATAAAGAAGATTCAAAGAGAGTGAGATGCCAGCTCCTTTCATTCAGTCAGTAGCTTCAATCATTTCTGGACGTTTTTCAATGGCAAAAATCAATGAATATTGTAAATGCACAAACAGTAATTTCTCCGCATTGCAAGGTGCAATTCTGAAATTTTTTGCTTTTTCCTGCTCCTCTTAGCATGATAAAGAAGATTCAAAGAGAGTGAGATGCCAGCTCCTTTCATTCAGTCAGTAGCTTCAATCATTTCTGGACGTTTTTCAATGGCAAAAATCAATGTATATTGTAAATGCACAAACAGTAATTTCTCCGCATTGCAAGGTGCAATTCTGAAATTTTTTGCTTTTTCCTGCTCCTCTTAGCATGATAAAGAAGATTCAAAGAGAGTGAGATGCCAGCTCCTTTCATTCAGTCAGTAGCTTCAATCATTTCTGGACGTTTTTCAATGGCAAAAATCAATGTATATTGTAAATGCACAAACAGTAATTTCTCCGCATTGCAAGGTGCAATTCTGAAATTTTTTGCTTTTTCCTGCTCCTCTTAGCATGATAAAGAAGATTCAAAGAGAGTGAGATGCCAGCTCCTTTCATTCAGTCAGTAGCTTCAATCATTTCTGGACGTTTTTCAATGGCAAAAATCAATGAATATTGTAAATGCACAAACAGTAATTTCTCCGCATTGCAAGGTGCAATTCTGAAATTTTTTGCTTTTTCCTGCTCCTCTTAGCATGATAAAGAAGATTCAAAGAGAGTGAGATGCCAGCTCCTTTCATTCAGTCAGTAGCTTCAAACATTTCTGGTATATGAATAACATGATGTTTTTCAATGGCAAAAATCAATGAATTTTGTAAATGCACAAACAGCAATTTCTCCGCATTGCAAGGTGCAATTCTGAAATTTTTTGCTTTTTCCTGCTCCTCTTAGCATGATAAAGAAGATTCAAAGAGAGTGAGATGCCAGCTCCTTTCATTCAGTCAGTAGCTTCAATCATTTCTGGACGTTTTTCAATGGCAAAAATCAATGAATATTGTAAATGCACAAACAGTAATTTCTCCGCATTGCGAGGTGCAATTCTGAAATTTTTTGCTTTTTCCTGCTCCTCTTAGCATGATAAAGAAGATTCAAAGAGAGTGAGATGCCAGCTCCTTTCATTCAGTCAGTAGCTTCAATCATTTCTGGTATATGAATAACATGATGTTTTTCAATGGCAAAAATCAATGAATATTGTAAATGCACAAACAGTAATTTCTCCGCATTGCAAGGTGCAATTCTGAAATTTTTTGCTTTTTCCTGCTCCTCTTAGCATGATAAAGAAGATTCAAAGAGAGTGAGATGCCAGCTCCTTTCATTCAGTCAGTAGCTTCAATCATTTCTGGTATATGAATAACATGATGTTTTTCAATGGCAAAAATCAATGAATATTGTAAATGCACAAACAGTAATTTATTCGCATTGCAAGGTGCAATTCTGAAATTTTTTGCTTTTTCCTGCTCCTCTTAGCATGATAAAGAAGATTCAAAGAGAGTGAGATGCCAGCTCCTTTCATTCAGTCAGTAGCTTCAAACATTTCTGGTATATGAATAACATGATGTTTTTCAATGGCAAAAATCAATGAATATTGTAAATGCACAAACAGTAATTTCTCCGCATTGCAAGGTGCAATTCTGAAATTTTTTGCCTTTTCCTGCTCCTCTTAGCATGATAAAGAAGATTCAAAGAGAGTGAGATGCCAGCTCCTTTCATTCAGTCAGTAGCTTCAATCATTTCTGGACGTTTTTCAATGGCAAAAATCAATGAATATTGTAAATGCACAAACAGTAATTTCTCCGCATTGCAAGGTGCAATTCTGAAATTTTTTGCTTTTTCCTGCTCCTCTTAGCATGATAAAGAAGATTCAAAGAGAGTGAGATGCCAGCTCCTTTCATTCAGTCAGTAGCTTCAAACATTTCTGGTATATGAATAACATGATGTTTTTCAATGGCAAAAATCAATGAATATTGTAAATGCACAAACAGTAATTTCTCCGCATTGCAAGGTGCAATTCTGAAATTTTTTGCTTTTTCCTGCTCCTCTTAGCATGATAAAGAAGATTCAAAGAGAGTGAGATGACAGCTCCTTTCATTCAGTCAGTAGCTTCAATCATTTCTGGACGTTTTTCAATGGCAAAAATCAATGAATATTGTAAATGCACAAACAGTAATTTCTCCGCATTGCAAGGTGCAATTCTGAAATTTTTTGCTTTTTCCTGCTCCTCTTAGCATGATAAAGAAGATTCAAAGAGAGTGAGATGCCAGCTCCTTTCATTCAGTCAGTAGCTTCAATCATTTCTGGTATATGAATAACATGATGTTTTTCAATGGCAAAAATCAATGAATATTGTAAATGCACAAACAGTAATTTCTCCGCATTGCAAGGTGCAATTCTGAAATTTTTTGCTTTTTCCTGCTCCTCTTAGCATGATAAAGAAGATTCAAAGAGAGTGAGATGCCAGCTCCTTTCATTCAGTCAGTAGCTTCAATCATTTCTGGACGTTTTTCAATGGCAAAAATCAATGAATATTGTAAATGCACAAACAGTAATTTCTCCGCATTGCAAGGTGCAATTCTGAAATTTTTTGCTTTTTCCTGCTCCTTTTAGCATGATAAAGAAGATTCAAAGAGAGTGACATGCCAGCTCCTTTCATTCAGTCAGTAGCTTCAAACATTTCTGGTATATGAATAACATGATGTTTTTCAATGGCAAAAATCAATGAATATTGTAAATGCACAAACAGTAATTTCTCCGCATTGCAAGGTGCAATTCTGAAATTTTTTGCTTTTTCCTGCTCCTCTTAGCATGATAAAGAAGATTCAAAGAGAGTGAGATGCCAGCTCCTTTCATTCAGTCAGTAGCTTCAAACATTTCTGGACGTTTTTCAATGGCAAAAATCAATGAATATTGTAAATGCACAAACAGTAATTTCTCCGCATTGCAAGGTGCAATTCTGAAATTTTTTGCTTTTTCCTGCTCCTCAGCATGATAAAGAAGATTCAAAGAGACTGAGATGCCAGCTCCTTTCATTCAGTCAGTAGCTTCAATCATTTCTGGTATATGAATAACATGATGTTTAACAATGGCAAAAATCAATGAATATTGTAAATGCACAAACAGTAATTTCTCCGCATTGCAAGGTGCAATTCTGAAATTTTTTGCTTTTTCCTGCTCCTCTTAGCATGATAAAGAAGATTCAAAGAGAGTGAGATGCCAGCTCCTTTCATTCAGTCAGTAGCTTCAATCATTTCTGGATGTTTTTCAATGGCAAAAATCAATGAATATTGTAAATGCACAAACAGTAATTTCTCCGCATTGCAAGGTGCAATTCTGAAATTTTTTGCTTTTTCCTGCTCCTCTTAGCATGATAAAGAAGATTCAAAGAGAGTGAGATGCCAGCTCCTTTCATTCAGTCAGTAGCTTCAATCATTTCTGGACGTTTTTCAACGGCAAAAATCAATGAATATTGTAAATGCACAAACAGTAATTTCTCCGCATTGCAAGGTGCAATTCTGAAATTTTTTGCTTTTTCCTGCTCCTCTTAGCATGATAAAGAAGATTCAAAGAGAGTGAGATGCCAGCTCCTTTCATTCAGTCAGTAGCTTCAATCATTTCTGGACGTTTTTCAATGGCAAAAATCAATGAATATTGTAAATGCACAAACAGTAATTTCTCCGCATTGCAAGGTGCAATTCTGAAATTTTTTGCTTTTTCCTGCTCCTCTTAGCATGATAAAGAATATTCAAACAGAGTGAGATGCCAGCTCCTTTCATTCAGTCAGTAGCTTCAATCATTTCTGGACGTTTTTCAATGACAAAAATCAATGAATATTGTAAATGCACAAACAGTAATTTCTCCGTATTGCAAGGTGCAATTCTGAAATTTTTTGCTTTTTCCTGCTCCTCTTAGCATGATAAAGAAGATTCAAAGAGAGTGAGATGCCAGCTCCTTTCATTCAGTCAGTAGCTTCAATCATTTCTGGATGTTTTTCAATGGCAAAAATCAATGAATATTGTAAATGCACAAACAGTAATTTCTCCGCATTGCAAGGTGCAATTCTGAAATTTTTTACTTTTTCCTGCTCCTCTTAGCATGATAAAGAAGATTCAAAGAGAGTGAGATGCCAGCTCCTTTCATTCAGTCAGTAGCTTCAATCATTTCTGGACGTTTTTCAACGGCAAAAATCAATGAATATTGTAAATGCACAAACAGTAATTTCTCCGCATTGCAAGGTGCAATTCTGAAATTTTTTGCTTTTTCCTGCTCCTCTTAGCATGATAAAGAAGATTCAAAGAGAGTGAGATGCCAGCTCCTTTCATTCAGTCAGTAGCTTCAATCATTTCTGGACGTTTTTCAATGGCAAAAATCAATGAATATTGTAAATGCACAAACAGTAATTTCTCCGCATTGCAAGGTGCAATTCTGAAATTTTTTGCTTTTTCCTGCTCCTCTTAGCATGATAAAGAAGATTCAAACAGAGTGAGATGCCAGCTCCTTTCATTCAGTCAGTAGCTTCAATCATTTCTGGACGTTTTTCAATGGCAAAAATCAATGAATATTGTAAATGCACAAACAGTAATTTCTCCGTATTGCAAGGTGCAATTCTGAAATTTTTTGCTTTTTCCTGCTCCTCTTAGCATGATAAAGAAGATTCAAAGAGAGTGAGATGCCAGCTCCTTTCATTCAGTCAGTAGCTTCAATCATTTCTGGACGTTTTTCAATGGCAAAAATCAATGAATATTGTAAATGCACAAGCAGTAATTTCTCCGCATTGCAAGGTGCAATTCTGAAATTTTTTGCTTTTTCCTGCTCCTCTTAGCATGATAAAGAAGATTCAAAGAGACTGAGATGCCAGCTCCTTTCATTCAGTCAGTAGCTTCAATCATTTCTGGACGTTTTTCAATGGCAAAAATCAATGAATATTGTAAATGCACAAACAGTAATTTCTCCGCATTGCAAGGTGCAATTCTGAATTTTTTTACTTTTTCCTGCTCCTCTTAGCATGATAAAGAAGATTCAAAGAGAGTGAGATGCCAGCTCCTTTCATTCAGTCAGTAGCTTCAATCATTTCTGGTATATGAATAACATGATGTTTTTCAATGGCAAAAATCAATGAATATTGTAAATGCACAAACAGTAATTTCTCCGCATTGCAAGGTGCAATTCTGAAATTTTTTGCTTTTTCCTGCTCCTCTTAGCATGATAAAGAAGATTCAAAGAGAGTGAGATGCCAGCTCCTTTCATTCAGTCAGTAGCTTCAATCATTTCTGGACGTTTTTCAATGGCAAAAATCAATGAATATTGTAAATGCACAAACAGTAATTTCTCCGCATTGCAAGGTGCAATTCTGAAATTTTTTGCTTTTTCCTGCTCCTCTTAGCATGATAAAGAAGATTCAAAGAGAGTGAGATGCCAGCTCCTTTCATTCAGTCAGTAGCTTCAATCATTTCTGGTATATGAATAACATGATGTTTTCAATGGCAAAAATCAATGAATATTGTAAATGCACAAACAGTAATTTCTCCGCATTGCAAGGTGCAATTCTGAAATTTTTTGCTTTTTCCTGCTCCTCTTAGCATGATAAAGAAGATTCAAAGAGAGTGAGATGCCAGCTCCTTTCATTCAGTCAGTAGCTTCAAACATTTCTGGACGTTTTTCAATGGCAAAAATCAATGAATATTGTAAATGCACAAACAGTAATTTCTCCGCATTGCAAGGTGCAATTCTGAAATTTTTTGCTTTTTCCTGCTCCTCTTAGCATGATAAAGAAGATTCAAAGAGAGTGAGATGCCAGCTCCTTTCATTCAGTCAGTAGCTTCAATCATTTCTGGTATATGAATAACATGATGTTTAACAATGGCAAAAATCAATGAATATTGTAAATGCACAAACAGTAATTTCTCCGCATTGCAAGGTGCAATTCTGAAATTTTTTGCTTTTTCCTGCTCCTCTTAGCATGATAAAGAAGATTCAAAGAGAGTGAGATGCCAGCTCCTTTCATTCAGTCAGTAGCTTCAATCATTTCTGGATGTTTTTCAATGCAAAAATCAATGAATATTGTAAATGCACAAACAGTAATTTCTCCGCATTGCAAGGTGCAATTCTGAAATTTTTTGCTTTTTCCTGCTCCTCTTAGCATGATAAAGAAGATTCAAAGAGAGTGAGATGCCAGCTCCTTTCATTCAGTCAGTAGCTTCAATCATTTCTGGACGTTTTTCAACGGCAAAAATCAATGAATATTGTAAATGCACAAACAGTAATTTCTCCGCATTGCAAGGTGCAATTCTGAAATTTTTTGCTTTTTCCTGCTCCTCTTAGCATGATAAAGAAGATTCAAAGAGAGTGAGATGCCAGCTCCTTTCATTCAGTCAGTAGCTTCAATCATTTCTGGACGTTTTTCAATGGCAAAAATCAATGAATATTGTAAATGCACAAACAGTAATTTCTCCGCATTGCAAGGTGCAATTCTGAAATTTTTTTGCTTTTTCCTGCTCCTCTTAGCATGATAAAGAAGATTCAAAGAGAGTGAGATGCCAGCTCCTTTCATTCAGTCAGTAGCTTCAATCATTTCTGGACGTTTTTCAATGGCAAAAATCAATGAATATTGTAAATGCACAAACAGTAATTTCTCCGCATTGCAAGGTGCAATTCTGAAATTTTTTGCTTTTTCCTGCTCCTCTTAGCATGATAAAGAAGATTCAAAGAGAGTGAGATGCCAGCTCCTTTCATTCAGTCAGTAGCTTCAATCATTTCTGGACGTTTTTCAATGGCAAAAATCAATGAATATTGTAAATGCACAAGCAGTAATTTCTCCGCATTGCAAGGTGCAATTCTGAAATTTTTTGCTTTTTCCTGCTCCTCTTAGCATGATAAAGAAGATTCAAAGAGACTGAGATGCCAGCTCCTTTCATTCAGTCAGTAGCTTCAATCATTTCTGGACGTTTTTCAATGGCAAAAATCAATGAATATTGTAAATGCACAAACAGTAATTTCTCCGCATTGCAAGGTGCAATTCTGAAATTTTTTACTTTTTCCTGCTCCTCTTAGCATGAAAAAGAAGATTCAAAGAGAGTGAGATGCCAGCTCCTTTCATTCAGTCAGTAGCTTCAATCATTTCTGGTATATGAATAACATGATGTTTTTCAATGGCAAAAATCAATGAATATTGTAAATGCACAAACAGTAATTTCTCCGCATTGCAAGGTGCAATTCTGAATTTTTTTGCTTTTTCCTGCTCCT